>NC_133352.1:1600200-1900200 GCF_030506205.2 Paramisgurnus dabryanus
GCGCGGACATGAATACGTGCGTGCACGCGTCATTGCGACTGCTTCCTCGCTTTTTACAAGCGTAAATCGGGTAACTGCATTGCATATAGATCCGTTTTTGCCGCGATTGTCTTTGTAAAGGATTGCACTAGTTCTGTTAAAATTTAAACTTGAGATTTACACCAGAAGATTTACACTTGGGCACGTGCCTGACTGGAGCTGGACCGGGCACATTAAACCACATGTGGGTACAGAGGGCTGCTCACTTTAGCGCCTTTTATATGCGGTTAAATGGTTTTAAATCACTTGAGTGTTAGCATTTGCAAGCCTTTGAAACACGTGCAAATGATAAACTTTTCCCATTTAAATTTGCGTATTAATCTGGCAATCACATGCGAGCCAAACCGTGGGTTGTGATCCATACGGATCAACTGCGACATCACGACTGAACGATACAACGTCACCCATTCGATCGCTACGTTCATTTTCGAAACTGGCAAGTTATCCACCTGGGTTGGATTTTGACTGGGCTAAGCCAATGTCAATCAACATTCCATCCAATCGGAATTTTGATATGCAGTCATGTTGTTCATCTACCGGGTGTAGCTGGCCATCCGAGAAACAAACTTGGGGGCCCTCTAGTGGCTCGGGGCTCCAAGCAGTTGCCTGCCTTGCCTGTTGACAAGGTGCGCCTCTGGCAGTAGGCAGCTCAAATATAATGACATGCCTATAATCCCTCCCACTCCAAACTGTTACTAAATTTGATGGAAAAGCTAACCCAGCAAAAGTGAGATGAGCTGACCCGACCTAAACCATGGGGTACTATGCAATGGAAAAGCGCCATAAAACGCATGAAAATCACAGAACGCACAGTTTGCTTATGCTTTTTTTAAACGCTTTCCTGTGAAGATGAGTTTTGTTTGAACATGAGTTATATTTGAGTGCCCTTTCCGCGCATCTAGATTTAAAATAAACTTGAACATAATATGAACATCCACAAATTTTCTTTTTTTTATCTAAAAGTCAAATAGATGTAACCATGAATAATCATTATTCATTGTCTATGCAAAAGTAACAAAAATCTATTTGATGCAAAACTCATCAGTTTATTGGAAAAAGTTTAATCTGAATATGATGTTTTCTCAAGTAAAACAAAACGTTGAAAGTCCATTATATATTGTTCTTTTATGACACAAGGTATGCCTACCTTATGGTATTTGTGAGAAAACGTAGATTGTCAAAACATTTCCTTTTTTCAAATATCGTACCAAATAAGAGAACTATTGTGTATGTAATGTAACGTTCTTCAAACAGTAGCATTGCAAACATTATAATTGCATAGTTAGCAGAACGTTCTTCATACCCTAGTATTGAAAACGTTACTATTGTGTACATAATGTAACATTCTTAAAACAGTAACATTAAAAACGTTACCACTGTGTATGTAATGCAACGTTCTACACACCCTAGCATTGAAAACGTTCCTAATGTGTATGTAATGTAATGTTCTTAAAACAGTAACAATAAAAACATTATAATTGCATTGTTAGCAGAACGTTCTACACACCCTAGCATTGAAAACGTTACTATTTTGTATGTAATGTAACGTTCTTAAAACTGTAGCATTGAAAACTTTACCATTGTGTATGGAATGTAAGGTTCTTAAAATGGTAGCATTGCAAACGTTATAATTGCATAGTTAGCAGAACGTTCTACACACCCTAGCATTGAAAACGTTCCTATTGTGTATGTAATGTAATGTTCTTAAAACAGTAACAATAAAAACATTATAATTGCATTGTTAGCAGAACGTTCTACACACCCTAGCATTGAAAATGTTACTATTGTGTATGTAATGTAACGTTCTTAAAACTGTAGCAATGAAAACTTTACCATTGTGTATGCAATGTAACTTTCTTAAAATGGTAGCATTGAAAACGTTATAATTGTATTGTTAGCAAAACTTTCTAAAAAAAACTTAACATTGAAAATGTTAGCATTACAACATTATCATTGCATAGAGGAACATTCAAAAAATGTTAGCATGAAAATTTATCTTCTGGGGATTTAAATAGGGGTGGGCCGATCCGATATGCATTATCGATATTAGTCCGATATTGTCAAACTGGCCAGACCGAATATTGTAGAAGGGAGTACAATTCAATCCGATACCAACCCAGCCAACAATTTTATGTTATAAAAACGTTCCCATAACGTCTTACAAAAGTTTGGAAAATGTTTATTTTTTAACGTTCTTAGAACGTTAAAAACGTTATTAAAACATTCCATTCGCCATTATATTCATGTTCTCAGAACGTTTTTCTAACGTTCGTAACGGGTTATAAAAACATTGTTTAAACGTTCTTAGACAGTAAAAGCGTCCTATTTTTAGACGTAGTATTAACTTTATTGTTTGGTTACAAGAACGTTTTTAAAAACGTTTCTAGAATGGTTCGGTTTGTTGCAAGCAAGCAAGCAAGCAAACTTTATTTATAAAGCGCTTTTACATCCAGAGCGGACACAAAGTGCTGTACAATAAAAACAATAATAGATAAATAAATATATAAAAAACATTAAAACACATCCAAAACACACAAGACTACAAGAGCACTAACAGTAATACAACCATAGAAAGACAACATGCCATCAGTATAACAAAACACAGATTTTCAATTTCAGTTTTCAAACGCCAATGCATACAGGTGGGTTTTAAGAAGAGACTTAAAAACTGGTAATGATGATGCCTGCCTGATGAATAAAGGTAACTCGTTCCATAATTTAGGAGCCGCAACCGCAAAAGCCAGATCCCCTTTAAGCTTGCGCTTCGTTTTAGGCACACTAAGGAGCAGTTTATCAGCTGACCTGAGAGAGCGGGTAGGTCTATAGGGATGTAAAAGTTCAGAAATGTAAGGCGGTGCAAGGCCATTTAGGCAAAAATGTGAAAACTTATGTGTTCCAGTTAGTAAACGTGCGGCAGCATTTTGCACCAACTGGAGCCGAGCAATGGAAGACATACTGGCCCCCACATAAAGTGCATTGCAATAATCCAACCTTGTAGTTACAAAAGCATGTATTACCATCTCAAAATCCTGCCTGGAGAGAATTGGCTTTATTTTGGCCAATTTTCTCAGATGGAAAAAGCTCGACTTCACCACTGACCTAATCTGACTATCCAGCTTAAGTTCAGGGTCAATTTTTACCCCTAGGTTTGTAATTGTTGGCTTAACGTATTGGCTCAAGTAGCCCAGATCAATAAAATTAGTGGCAGTTGAGTCACCAAATACCATAACTTCAGTCTTACTCTCATTGAAACTTAAGAAGTTAAAAGCCATCCATGCTTTTATGTCATCAAGACACTTAAGTAGAGGGCCAGCAGTTTCGTTCTTTTTGAGAGGGATATAGATCTGGCTATCATCAGCATAAAAGTGAAAGGACATTCCATGCTTCCTAAGTACAGACCCCAATGGGAGTAGATACAGAGAGAACAGAAGGGGGCCTAATATTGAGCCTTGTGGAACCCCACAAGACAATGGGGCAGAAGAGGACACAGCATCTCCACAACTTACACAAAATGTTCTACCCTCCAGGTAAGACCTAAACCATTTCAGTGCCATACCCTTAATGCCCACCCAATGTTCCAAACGGGAAATCAGAATATCGTGGTTCACGGTGTCAAAAGCAGCTGTCAAATCCAGAAGCAACAAAACAACACAGTCCCCAGAATCAGTAGTTAAAAAAAATCATTAAAAACTTTAAGAAGTGCAGATTCTGTGCTATGTAAAGGTTTAAAACCAGATTGAAAAATTTCAGAGATATTGTGCTCATCTAAGAAGGCCATTAATTGACTATGAACTATCTTTTCAAGGATTTTTGCCAAGAAAGGCAGATTAGATATAGGTCTAAAATTTGCAGGGTCTGCAGGATCCAGCGCAGGTTTTTTTAGTACAGGTTGCACTATTGCATGTTTAAAGAGCTTAGGGACCACCCCAGAGGAAAGACTACTATTTAAAACTGTAAGAATAGATGAACCCGTAGTAGCAATAACTTCTTTGAAAAGTCGAGGAGGGATAATATCATTTGAAGACCCTGTGGGCTTCAATTGTCCAACAACTTTTTGTAAAAGAGACAAAGACACAGGTTCAGACATGTCAAAAATAGCAGAGCCCTGGACAGAAACTGAGGGGTCATAAACCGATGATGATATTTGAGCCCTGATGGAAGTGGCCTTATCAATAAAGAAGTGAAGATACTTTTCACACCCATCATATGAGGCATCAAGCCAGAGAGTTTGCGGCACATTTAAAACTGAATCTATAGTCTCAAATAACACACGGGGCTTATTACAATTAGACAGAACAATCTCAGCAAAATATTTCCTTTTGGCTTCTGTTAAACATGTCTGGTAATGCTTCCAAGAGTCCCTTAATATTTGCAGAGATACATGAAGTTTGTCTTTTTTCCATTGTTGTTATATTAATGTTCTAAGAACGTGTTTCAAAACGTTATTAAAACATTCCATTCACCATGATATTAATGTTCTAAGGACGTTTTTAAAACTGTTCTTGAAACGTTCCATTTGCCATTATATTAATGTTCTAAGAACGTTTTTCTAACGTTGGTAACTGGTTACAAGAACATTAGGTTTAAACGTTCTTAAATCGTTAAAAGCGTCCAGTTTTTTAGACATAGTATTAATGTAATTTTTTGGTTACAAGAACGTTTTTAAAAAATTTCTAGAATGGTTCGGTTTGTTATATTAATGTTCTAAGAACGTGTTTCAAAACGTTATTAAAACATTCCATTCACCATGATATAAATGTTCTAAAGACGATTTTCTAGTGTTTGTAACTGGTTACAAAAACATTAGGTTTAAACATTCTTGGAACGTTAAAAGCATCCAGTTTTTGAGACGTGGTATTAACGTTAATGTTTAGTTATAAGAACGTTATTCAAAACGTTTTTAGAAAGGTTTAGTCTGTTGTTATATTAATGTTCTAAGAACGTATTTAGAAATGTTGCTACTTTTTGAAACATTCAAATGAAAATTAAGCAGCAGTATAGTATTGCACAATGTTTCATTGAGTCGTTTTTTGCACAGTAAAACATTTCTTCTGTAGCTGTTTAACCTCTTATGAAACGGCTGAAATTTCATGTTTTTTGTCTAAACGACATACCCAAATTAAAAGTGGTACAGCTCCCATATACTTTGACATTTGGGGGTGTGCCTGGTATCATTGGAAAGGAAACAATCTCTGGTTTCTGATACAGGTGTCAGGGTGATTCTAGACCTTACTGACACAGAGTTACAGAGGCTAGAATGGAGGGTTTTTATTTCCGTCAAAGTCATTCAACTGTAAACTGACTAAAATACACTGCTGTAAACACATCTAATGAGATACAGGCAACTCAAGGTCATAGCCACATGTCTTAGCTTACTACAGAAAAAAGTTTGAAGTCAAAAGACTCAAAAATGGATTTTATATTAATTTTTTTCTACAGATATGTCTGTGCGTTTTTGTTTTGTGCCATTAGGAGACTCCAAAAGGAACCTTGGTTACCAAAACTGCATGCTGAGTTTCAAAGGCTTATAACTTTTGAACCCCTTTGCCTAGAAACATAATCTTGGTATCTGATGAAAGCTAACACTCTGAGGTTTTTTGATATGTATTTGGATTTGATGTCAGTCAATTAGACACAACATTACATTAGCATAACCACACAAAACTCATATTTTCTTCAATTTCGCCTGAGAGATTTTGATAAAAAAGGGCAAACAAAGTGCACTTCAAAGTTTTTATATAGAAATATTTAAAATTTGAAAAACTGAACTATGCAAAATACAAAACACACACACATGAATGAAGCAAAAACTATTTACATGAACGAAGAACCTGAGAAAATGACGAAGCTAACTGTGCAAAATACACACACACACACACACACACACACACACACACGAATTATAAAAACAATTTACATTATATATAAAATTAAAAATTGTTCAGAGTGTGCCATGCGTTGTAACAGTCCCTGGTTATTGTAAAGCACAGGCACACATCACAGGAGGAGCATTTCACTGTGGTCCTCTTGTGGCAGTGGACACACCTCCTCCGACCTACAGTGCCATCCTGTGAAAAATGTAAAGGTTTGTGTAAGGCACCTTGGGGAGCAGGAGGGGGTGGCTGTGGAGGGGCTGTGGAGATAGACCCAACTGCTTTCAGTTCCATCACCAGGGTCTCACGAAAGGCCTTGTGTGACATCACCTTCTCCTGCCTTGCAATGGCCAACTCCTTGTACAGGATGAAGGCGTTGACAATGGCGATGTCGATAAAGTGGAACAGGAAAGACCGGTACCACTTTTTGGTCTTGTGCAAAATGGAGTAGTAGCCAATCAGGGCATCGGACAGGTCCACACCACCCATGTTACTGAGTAGAAAAGGAACATAGCCATTACATTATACTGATACTGATACATTGACATGATATCAAAATTAAATTCAAAGAGTTGAATAGAGAACACTGTACATACCGGTTGTAATCCTTGATGGCTGGTGGAATAGAGACATCCTGTACAGACCACTGCCCATCTGCCCCCTTGATTCTTCTCTGGACTGTATCCTCTCCATGTGCTGCATGGATTGTGGAACACATTAGCACATCTCTGGTGTCCCTCCACTGAACAAACACCATGGGCCCCTCGCGGATCCACCGAATGGTGCCCCGGGGAGCCCGCCTCTCAAGCCCGCCTGGCCTGTCTTTGGGGAATCCAATACGTTGTTCGCGAATGGTACCACAGGCCCAGATCTTCTTTGCCAGCAGGTCACGAAAGAGATCTGGGCTTGTGTAAAAGTTATCCACAAATAACTTGTACCCGGTACCAAGCAACTGTGTATTCATTAGCCGCATTACGGAGTCGTAACTGAGCCCCTTGACAATTTGAGATCCCTTGCCTTCGTAGACAAAGAAGTCCCAGGTGTATCCATTGGTGGAATCCGCCAACACAAACAGCTTATAACCCCACTTCACAGGCTTGTTCTTCATGTATTGACGAAGTCCACTGCGGGCTTTGGATGCGACCATCCTCTCGTCAATGGCAACACACTGGTGGGGTTGGTAAAGCGCCATGCACACCTGCCTAACCTCATTGTACATTGGCTTAATTTTACACAGCCTGTCGTACCCAGCGGTGCCCCTTTTTAGGTTGTTGGCAGCATCGTCATCAGGGTCACTGAGGTGGATGGCGCGCGAGATGGCTTTGAACCTGCGCCCTGACATCACACTCGATGGAAAAGAAAAGGCATATAGCTCAGACCTTCTCCAGTAGTCATTGATGTTTGGTGTCTCGACCAGTCCCATATATATAATCATTGCCAGGTAGGACATCATCTCCTGCAAAGTGATCCTTTGAAAGCTGTCTGGGTGGTCAATTTCTCCAAACTTGTTGGAATTGTTTACAATTACTTGGAGTATATCATTGCTCATATACATATTGAATAATTGCAGAATGGTGTATTGTACACCACCCATGAGCTGGCCACCAGGCGTGCGTGCAGGGCGGAAGGATGGCTGTTCAGGAGTGATGTCCTCCACATCAGTGCCTTGCCATGCACCTTTAGGTCCTGAAATCTGCTCTCGAGTGCTTTTTCCTCTTGCTCTCCCTCCTGCTCTCCCTCCTGCTCTCCCTCCTGCTCTCCCTCCTGCTCTCCCTCCTGCTCTTCCTCCTGCTCTTCCTCCTGCTCTTCCTCCTGCTCTCCCTCCTGCTCTTCCTCCTGCTCTTCCTCCTGCTCTTCCTCCTGCTCTCCCTCTCCCGTGTCTTGCAGGCTGTGTGGAGGTAGAGGGTTGGGGTTCCAGCTCCTCCTCTTCTTCCTCCTCCTCCTCAACAGTTATTGGGGTCCTTGTTGCCTCTGGCTGCCAATCTGAGTCAGATGACTCTGGCTCTCTGAAACACAGAAATGCAATGATTAGCTTATCTCACACATCATACACACATAATACACACACATAATAACACCCCCCCCATAATTAACCCACTGCAATACCAGGCAGGTGTTGTTATTTACACAGCACCCTTCCCAAAATACTATGTTTCTGTATTGACAACAATCAGAGAACTAAAAATGCAATTAATTTAGAACACATCTACAATTTTCCCCTACACACACGCACGCACACAGACAGACAGACAGACAGACAGACACACACACACACACACACAGACACAGACACAGACACACACACAGACAGACACACACACACACACACACACACACACACACACACACACACACACACACACACACACACACACACACACACACACACACACACGTAACATTAGGTATTGTCTCCCTCAGCAAAATGAGCCCAAAACCAAGCCTTTGTTATTTACACAGCACCCTTTCTAAAATACAAAGTTTCTGTATTGACCACAGTCAGAGAACTAAAAATGCAATTTATTCAAATCACATTTACAAATGTTCCCTTACACTCGCACGCACGCGCGCACACACGCACACACACACACACACGCACGCACACACACACACACACACACACACACAATACAACATAAAATAATAAATACGTAATATATGTACTCACAGTTCTAGATCAGGATCTCTTCCATCAAGAAAATCCTCTTCAGCATCAGAGTCCACAGATGCTTCGCTTTCCGAAGAGGACGCAATATCGTCATCTGATCTTTCTGCCAACATAGCAGCTGCCTCCTCCACTGTAAACCACCTTTTCCCAAACATTCCGAAAAGTTTCCAAAACTTTGTAAAAGTTGTCCAAAAACCTCACCAAAGTCGCTCTCTGCAATAATGCAGACTCAAATAACGGTTTGTGTAAGAGCGCACGATTTACGCACGGGCTATAAATATTATGCGCACGGCTCTAACAGGCACACACCCTTACCTGATGGCACATATCATATATTGTTGGAATCGTCTTCTTATTCGCTAAAGAGGTATGAGGGTTCCGGACCAGTAAATTGCTATTGGCAGGAACAACTGTCAATCAAACGGAGGGTGGTCCGAATTGAATGCAGAGCCATCATTTGCTCCTTAGCTGTCTATCTCTGCACTACGGGCACCTATTGGCTCATGAGAGGGCTTGTTTGATTCGTAAGACTTTGCTCAACAAACGTGATGCCCAAATGCAGCGTTATAAGTCTTGAATGAGAAGTGAGAGTCGAAAGAATGTTCGGTAGTGAACTTTTGTTTACAGTTTTTATATCGTAATTCGGTCAGAAACGTCAAGATTGCGAGGCGAACAAATCGTTTTGGATGAAAAGGCTTGGATATTTCATTTCCTTGGACTCTTGGGGATTTATGAAAACAATTTGTTTTGGAAAATTTCACCGAAGTGGATAAAGGGAAGAATTTTAAAGGTAAATAAACAAACTGATTCGGCGCCGCCCGGTTCAGGTAACTAAAAACTAGATTACGGTTTTATGACTGCAATATATCATCTTATGCTTTGTGTGTGGGCTTAATAGAATTACGAGAGTCTAAGCTTTCAATTGATGTGCTGCATGACCGTATATTTTGAAGATTTAATGCTTAAAAGTTACAATGAAGTTCATGCAGCCTCACTTCCGAGAGGGGGTGTGCCGTGTACGGCACAGTGTTCCTTATCAGGTTAAGCATTGTGCTTTTTGTAGGGCTAACAAATGTGTTATTTGCAGCTAATTGATTAAAAGGGTGATAGAGATGGTATTGAATCGGTATCAACAAATACTCAAGGTTATGGTATCGACATCGGTATCAGACTTGAAAAAGTTGTATAGGCCCAGCCCTAGATTTAAAGAAATTTAAGTAAATGTGAGGATGAGAAAAATAAAATTGGCTAGTCCTGGATAAATATCCTAATGCTTTTTGGCATAAATAAAAATCAAGGCTTCCAGTCATTGTCGTCATCTGTGTTGGATATTTGGATACTCTGGAATACACCTGTGACTGGGTGGTGTGTTTGCGCCTGCTCTTCACCTGGGGCCTCATTTATCCACATTGCATAGAAAATGCTCTATATTTGTACCTACGAATGAAATTTAGAATGTGCCTAAGACAAAAAAAAAATCGGGATTTATCAAACGTTCGCACGTGGTTCGTACGCACATCAGTAAGTAATCCTTGATGATAAATCCCATGTGTTCTTAAGCACCATGCTCGTGCACGTTCATGGTCATTTGCATTCCGAAACGCCTCCGATGAACCATATATGGTGACAACACCTCCCGTTATAAGTCACGTGGTTGTGCCTTTTCCCCTCATCGCAATAATGGTAAAGAGCGCGTAAAAGAGGAACTTTATGTAATGACACGAAATGCACGGAAGCAAATGCAGGTGAATAAGACAATGTTTATTAAAATATAAACAAAGAGAGAGTACTCAGAGTCAATGCGGAAGTAGCACAGTCCAGTGTTGTTGGCAATGGTGAGGAAGACTACGGTGGAAGTTGGTGATGATGGTATTGAGTGCGACGTTGGTGGAGTGGTGAGCAGTGGTGAAATCCAGGCTGAACATGAAAACATCCACACGAAGACGGCGATAATACACATCCAACTGAAACACGGAATCCAAAGAACACGGAACAACCACGCAACACAGGAGCCGAAACATAGAGTGAGAATCTGGCAGGGAACAGAAAGTCATGTGAGTATTTATGGAGGAGATGTAATGATGAACAGCTGGAGCGAGACAATCAACACACAGGTGAGCTGAATCGCTCTAATGAGCACATGGCTGAGGTGAGTAAACAAACACACACACACACACGACACGGAGGAAACAATGGATTTCCTACCGTGACAGTACCCCCTCCCCTAGGATGTCACTTGATGTTCCCAGCCTGCTTTACCTGTAGATTGTAATCATCTATAAGGCGGTGATCCAGTATGTCCCAAGCAGGAACCCACCTTCTCTCCTCCGGACCGTAACCTTCCCTATCCACCAGGTACTGAAATCCGCGTCCCCTCCGTCTAGAGTCCAGAATGCGATTAACCGAATACGTGGTTTCCCCATTAACGATACGAGGCGGGGGGGGGGGGGACCGGGGCAGGCGGATTAAGACGGGAAAAAAATCACCGGTTTAATTTTGGATACATGGAACACGGGATGAACCCTCCTGTACGCCGGAGGAAGGTTAAGACGCACTGTTACCGGATTAATGATTTTGGTAACAGAAAACGGGCCAATAAATTTGGGAGCAAGCTTGTTCGAAACGGAACGCATCGGAATATTCTGGGTTGAAAGCCACACTCTTTGACCGACGACGTAACGGGGAGGCTTCGACCTGTGGCGATCGGCCTTAGCCTTGGTGCGCGACCTTGCCTGGAGCAAAGCTCTACGAGCTCTGGTCCAGGTACGGTGACACCTCTGGACTAGAGCGTGTGCGGAGGGGACCGACACCTCGGATTCCGTACTGACAAAATTAGGTGGTTGGTACCCTAAACTACACTTAAATGGAGACATGCCCATAGATGACACTGGCAGAGAATTGTGTGCGTACTCCACAATTGAAAGTTGCTGACACCAGGTCGAAGGATTCTTGGAAGCCAAACATCGCAACACCCTTTCGACATCCTGATTGGCTCGCTCGGTTTGACCATTGCTCTGGGGATGGAACCCTGATGAAAGACTAACAGTCACTCCTAGCAATTTACAAAATTCTCGCCAAAATTTGGGGACCCCTGTCAGAAACCACGTATTCGGTAAGTCGCATTCTGGACTCTAGACGGAGGGGACGCGGATTTCAGTACCTGGTGGATTGGGAAGGTTACGGTCCGGAGGAGAGAAGGTGGGTTCCTGCTCGGGACATACTGGATCACCGCCTTATAGATGATTACAATCTACAGGTAAAGCAGGCTGGGAACGTCAAGTGACGTCCTAGGGGAGGGGGTACTGTCACGGTAGGAAATCCATTCATTGTGGTTGCCAGAGGTGATGAGTGTGACAGGAGCGGTGGTGTGCTTGATCGTGGGAAGCTGATGTCCATTGAGGGCGAAGGGGGCAATCTGGTGAGTGAGTGGTATGAAAGGTATCTGAAGCTTACGTGCAAGTGAGCTGTCGATGAAATTGCCCTCCGCCCCGGAGTCCAGAAGTGCATGACCGGTGTGAGACTTGGTGGACCACCGTAGCCTCACCGGAAGGAGAGTGGATGTTGTCGAGGTCTTGTTAGCGGAGATCCCGCCCGATAGTAGCCTCCATCTTACTACCGGGCTTGGTCTTCTTAAGGGCACCTCTGACACTGATGACCCGACTCACCACAGTACATGCACAATCCGAGGGATCTCCGCCGAATCCTCTCCTCCCGGGGTAACCGAGCTCGAGCCACCTGCATGGGCTCTGGATCTGAGAGAACGCCGGCGGAAACTTCGCTGGGAAGATGGGTAAGTTCAGTACGCTTCTGGGACGTGGCGGAATGTCCTTGTTCTCCCACACCGCCGTCCCCCAGAGGGCAGCCTTGCCTGTCAGTAGTGAGAGTGTGAATGCCACCTTAGTTTCCTCGAGAAAGAATGACCGGGGCTGTTGGGCGAAATGCAGAGAGCAGTGAGAAAGAAATGTACGACAATAGTTGGGCTCACCGGAGTATTTTTCAGGAATAGGCAGTCGGGGTTCTGGAGAAAAACTACCCCCTGGAGGTGAAGATGGTACGGGCGGCGTGGGTGGCGCAGTGGGTAGCGTGATGTGTGGGGATCCCTGGGAGAGCTCGGACACTTTCGCCACCATTGCGTGGACGGCCTTCAGCATATCTTCAATGGTTTTATCCTGATGGTCCATACGAGCCAAAGATCGCTGAAGAAACTCCTCCAGCGCAGATATGGGTTGTTCTCCTGCTGCTTCCATGTTGGCCAGATTCTTCTGTAATGACACGAAATGCGCGGAAGCAAATGCAGGTGAATAAGACAATGTTTATTAAAATATAATCAAAGAGAGAGTACTCTGAGTCAATGCGGAAGTAGCACAGTCCAGTGTTGTTGGCAATGGTGACGAAGACTACGGTGGAAGTTGGTGATGATGGTATTGAGTGCGACGTTGGTGGAGTGGTGAGCAGTGGTGAAAACCAGGCTGAACACGAAAACATCCACACGAGGACGGCGACAATACACATCCAACTGAAACACGTAATCCAAAGAACACAGAACAACCACGCAACACAGGAGCCGAAACATAGAGTGAGAATCTGGCAGGGAACAGAAAGTCATGTGAGTATTTATGGAGGAGATGTAATGATGAACAGCTGGAGCGAGACAATCAACACACAGGTGAGCTGAATCGCTCTAATGAGCACATGGCTGAGGTGAGTAAACAAACACACACACACACACACACACACACGACACGGAGGAAACAATGGATTTCCTACCGTGACACTTTACAGACACAGAAATTGAGTTACTGGTGGATGAGGTTAATAACACATCTGTTTGGTTCAAAAAGGGAGGAATGACTAACAAAAGAAAACAAATCTGCATGGGAACATGTTACCAGTGAGTTTAATTCCATTGGGTATGAGAACACTTCTAGACATAAAAAACGTGGTTTGACATTAAATTATCAGCCAAAAAAAAAAACGCGTCACAGACTGTAGGAGGACAGACAATGACAGAACTTGGACAGCCGCATAACCATCATCATCGGCGCGATCTTTGAAAACGCACTCCCGGCAGAATGGATTATTTGCCAAGTCTTTCAATAATGCAAGGTAAGCCATTGCACTGTGTCAAGCATTTGACGGAGCTTTCTTACATAGGGTTAGACACTAATTTCATTAATTAACTTCAACACTGATTTGCAGTTACTTTATTAACAGTAATCATTTTTAACACCTTGGGGGTGGATAATAAATAGACAAAGTGTTCTTTTAACGCTGGGGATGGACGGTCCTGTGTAGTATCGCTATTCTACCACTAGATGCTCTGCGTACACTGTAAAACATTTCTAGTTGGTTAAACTTAGAAACGAAAGTTCACCTGCTGCCTTACAAATCGAAGTAGAATAAACTTGAAGATATGCTTTGTTTCAACTCAAAGAGATATGTGACCAGTCACGGAAAGTAGGGACACAAGTCGGATCTGGGCATTTTGAGTTATTCACAGATTCTGAAAGTGCAGTTTCTAAGCTTTCCAACGATGTGTAACACATGGAAATCTGATAAGATTTGGAGAAGTTGTGGCCATTTGAATATAGGAACTCAGAAATACTCAAACCGAGAAAATCGAGACGAAAGGGACTCTTCTTTTCAGCTGGGGGAGACAATAGGGCTCATTTACATCTCATTTAGCTAAGCCATAACCCCTGTAAAACCCTTTTTGAGATGTTCTAGCATCATATGTAGTATTTTATGACCAAATTACAACCCGCAAAAATAAACATGACTCTTTTACCTTTGTGGGGATCACAAGTCGAATCCAGTCTGTTTCAGATTATCCAATGACCATATTTGTCCACAAATGCGTATATCCGTGAAATATAGATTGTTTACATCAGATTTCGCATGAATGTCTGGTAATACAATATAATATATAATCTGAAGACTATTTAAATCGTAACATGTAAGGGTATATGAGCTTACACTCCGTTAAACACATGAACCCGCCTTCAAAGTTTGTATTTAAAATAGGGAAGTAGTATAATAGATCATCCAAACAGCGCCGTCAAAAACGTGACATCCTTTAGAGAGGTTACCAATGGCTCGCTCGTTCCTCCATCAGCCAATGACTTCATGGAAAATATTGATAGACAAAACATGTAGCCAATTATATGAAGAATACAACTATATCTGTGTAACTTCTGTGTGTTTGGACTCATGCTGCGCTGCAAGAACTGACATACAGATGACGTCAAAGTACCGCGAGAGCGAGTCGAAATTAAACTACTCCGTAAGATTTCTTGAAGAGCTCTCGCGGTACTTTGACGTCTTCCGACTGCTGCGCCGCATAAAGTCAGTGACGCGGCTGACGTACGATGCGGCTGACTGTTATTTGTTCCGCCCCAGCTTCTTTTATTTTTTTTTTGTTTTGTGCGCCCGAGCTTTACAGTCTGGGGAGACGCAGGCTATAAGTTTGAAAAAAAAAAAAACTTAGCAAACATATCTGAGGAACAGGGCAGCGCGTCACTACAGTCACGTGACTTCACGCTCGAGCCGGAAGAGAAGACAATGCTGAATAAAGTCGTAATTCTGCTATTTTTGGACCAAACTGTATTTTCGATGCATCAACACAATCTTACTGACCCACTGATGTCACATGGACTACTTTGATGATGTTTTTATTAACTTTCTGGACATGGAAACCATACATAGATTTTCAATGAAGGGGAAAGCTCTCGGACTAAATCTAACGATAAAACATCTTAAACTGTGTTCCGAAGATGAACGGAGGTCTTCCGAGTTTAGAACGACATAAGGGTGAGTCATTACTTACATTATTTTCATTTTTGGGCGAACTATCCTTATTTAGTAGTCACGCTGTTCCCTTTGGGGGCGGAGGCGAAAACACAAGCTTATACAGTATGTAAATATACACACAGACAATGACGCTCCCCGCTGCACGCTTGAATCTCCGGAAAAACAAGCCTATTTTAACCGCAAAATGTACGCTTTTAAATATACAAAAACTGCAATCTCAAACATGGAGAGGCTTCTTCGTGATCTCAACTAACAGATTCTGCAATAAAACGAAAATTTCTCATTTTCTCGAAACTTGTGCTGCCGACTTGAGTCCCTGGTTTCCGTGACGGGTCACATATGTTTTACATGGTGTTGAAATAATAAGCTTATTATTATTGTTATTTCAACTTAACACTCGGAGTTAAAACAAATAGCTATGTTACATTATCAGTTCAAGAAAACTCACTTTATCACTTCATCTCAACTTAAAGAGTTAAGTTTTACATGGTGTTAAACTAAAAATCATTTGTTATTTCAACTTGATACTCGAAGTTAAAACAACTAGCTGTGTAACATGATTAGTTCAAGAAAACTCACTTTATCATCTTGACTAATAATATTCACACTGAAATAAACTTGCAACTTATTAGCTCAAACATAATTTATTGAAATCAACATCACAGCTGCTTGTCAAATGAACAAATTGATACAATTTTTTGAACTCTGCATGGGTAAAACAATACTTGATAACTTACTGGCTAAACATTACCCAAGTATAAAAACTTGTTCTAAAAACAATATAATCATTACACATACCTGTATCTATTAATTGTACTGATAAAATCTCAGCCATGTATTTTAGAGTTAGCTTTTTTTAAAAACAATTCATGCTAAAAAAACTCATTAAACCTTTTTTGTTTATACCCAGTCGGAAACAAGAAGAGAAACAGTAAGTTTGTCAAAGAAAAAACTTTGGATAATTTCTACATTTTGACAATTTAAAGTATGTAATGCCTTTACACAAACCAGCATTTGAGATTAATTTCAGAACAATGGTCAAGTGTTGAAAACATAACTTTATCTAAGAAAACAGTCAAACACAACTGCTGCGTCCCAGTTAAAAAAATTGTTTACTTAATCAGTAAAGTAAACTGTTATTTAAAGGCTTGAGACCAGTCTATAATGGATACCTAAGCAGTTTGTTTCTAAGTCCATGTATCCGAGCGGAACATTGGTCGGGTTTAATCTTCATGACAACTTTCTGCAGGAATTCAAATGAATACTTCATATTGCCAGGATACTCCAGATTAAGGCAGTAAATTGTTCCCATTAGCATAGCAAAGGCACTAGGCACATCCCTCAGGTTATGAAAAACAATTGTCTCCTCTACCACCACGGCCACATTAAAAATTTCAAGAGGAAAAGCATCATGAAGGACACCTTCATGTCTGATAAGAAGGCCAACATGCATTCCTTTCATGAGGGCATCCAGGGTTTCTCCATGAACCTAAAACAAAAAGACAGCTTTAATGCTAATTTGCATTGTATTTAATACTAATTAATAACATCCTGTACAGTTTAAGATATGAATCTTAAAATTATTTAAGTTAAAAATGTACCAGTGCTAATCTTAGGGCAAATTGGGAATGTGTGACGGATGCAAAATTGAACACACTCACACGTGGGGATTGATTCTTCTTGTTTTTATCTTTGATAGAAAAATGAAATATAAATCAAAACCGGCTGGTGACCTGAGTACTGCAGACATTATAAAAGCCGCAGCAAAGACTCTCAAATCTGCTACGTGTAACAACACTCATATGTTTCACATAAAATACATGGTAACATCGTATAACATGAAACTGTAACTCAATATTACTTTTCCCACGTAACAAAATATGTGATATATCATAACCGGTAACAAGGAAAACATCAAGGGTTGCTAAATACCACTATTTAACATTTATATTGAAATAATGAAGGTAACATACTTTTGATAGAAAAATGAAATATAAATCAAAACCGGCTGGTGACCTGAGTACTGCAGACATTATAAAAGCTAGAAGATAGAGAGTTCACATTCACTCAACTCATATTATAATTGTTCAATGTATCTTTAGACACAGATAAGGCCTACACATGTGACACACAATAAGGTTCAATACATTTCCACCCTAATAACTATTTTAACCAAAAAATCTATTAAGTATATGTTCATATACATGTGTGTGATCAATCACATTGAGGATGTTAACAAGAATCACATTATTTCCACAATTATTTCATTATGAGTTGGAGCTAGTGATGGGTTATTTGAAGCGAGGCTTCGGAGCGCGTGTCGAGAATAAATGGGCGTGCCAAATGAAGCCTTGCTTCGAGGCTTGTGTTGTTAACGTAGAAATCACGTGACCAATGACAAACGAGGCCTCGGTTTGTGTGGACACGTCATTGGTTCGGTCTGAGTATCGATTCCGGATTCGAAACTCGCGCCTCCTTGTGGCTGTTGTGGCGTTTCAGTGTTGGAAAGGTGTCAGGAGTGGTAGAAGCAGTGTAGAAGAGTTAATTATTATTAGTGGATTATATTAGTAGTTATAGTATATCATTATAAATGTGTGTGTGTGTCTGGGAGTATTTTGAATTTGTTGCTCACAATAAAGTATGCGTAATTGTTATATTTTAGTGTGTTAATATTATTATAAGACACACTTTATGGCAGTATAGTCCATTATTTCATGTTTCAATGTGAAATGCTTGCTGTGCCATAAGAAGTTGACTACAGCAATAATACCTCTTCCATGCTCAGGCATTCTCGAGCACTGCATAAGCATGCACATACTACTAACAATCCACAGACTAGTCAAAGTAATATATAATCTTATTTCTTACATTTATCTGAAGTGAATCGAGGACCCAGTGGTATATTAGGCTCAACATAAGCATCAGTACCCACACTTATACCAGCTGGCACTGGCATTTTTGCCCTGCATCCTCTGTTTCATCTGAAAGGATCTTTTCCAAAGCTGGAGAGGTTTTATCCAAAAAGAGGAATCGTCTTAATCCCAACACACTTCAAAATTGTTTGTTTCTCAATAAAAAGCAATAATAAATCCCAAAATGATGTGTTGCAATTTTCTTCATTGTACCCTCAGTTCCATAAGCACCACACAGCACTGAAACTACTCATGGTTCCACTTTACACACACACACACACACACACAAATTTTATTTTTACATTTTTCCCACCCCAGTCTACTGTACTAAACAAAGTTGTACTTGAATAGGTCATACTGTCATTCTTCAAACAATTAAATTAATACTTAAATGTGGTATGACGTCTCAAAAAAATTGACACAGAAAAAAATATTTATTTATTTATTTTATAACCAGACAATAAACACATTTCTGCTTAGGTCAGTGCATAAAATGTTTTTTATTCATCTGCTATTTCTTTTAACAGTCGCTAGATGTCACTAGGGAGCAATGTTGAATGAAGCTTCGGGTAATGAACCTTTGGTTGAAGCAATGGGCTGTGAAGCGTCAGTGGTTCAGGAAGCCTCATTTTGCCATCACTAGTTGGAGCCCTGAAAATCATACCTACCCGCAGCAAAGACTCTCAAATCTGCTACGGTAAGGGAAGCAAAGAGGGACAAAATACAATATATGCAGTACCATCACTGGCCACAGGAGGGGAGCCTATTAGCACACAAGCCATTATAATGCCTTATTTTATGGAATTCACACTAGAGATCTTCTCGGGTCCAAAGAAATGGACCCGACCCAAAATGACCCGAATCACTTCATACCCGAACCCGACGTGCATAAATAAAAATTTTTTTAAAAAAGACCTGACCCGAGACAAACCCGAGAAAATTTGACCCGAATCCGACCCGAACTAGTGAATTTTTTTTTTTAAACCCGACTGGAACCGAATGTTAACGGCACTGACGTGTATGCATTCTGCAGACCCACGCGCAGCAGTCAGACAGAAAGAAACTCCGGTGGCCTTGCAACCAATTTGGCGAGCTGCTCCATTCGTTTTACTTTGTTATCTGACGACGACACCAACGTAACCGCTAAAATGTACATTTATAATTGACTGACGAAAATGAATCTTCCGACAACCACACAATGTCGCAAGCGCTCTTGGCAAACAGATGAGATTTGAAAAGGACATTGACGCACACAGGCGAGAGAGTTCGGGTCTTCTCGGGTCCGTTCAGAAAAAACACATTCATTTTTAAATTACCCGAGACCCGATGCCGCTATTATTGTACCCGACCCGTGTCCGAAGCACACGTGAAACTTTTAGACCCGAACCCGATCGGGTCTCGGGTCGGACCTCGGGTTTTCGGATCTAAGTGGACCCGTGAAGACCTCTAATTCACACATCTAAACTCTTTAACTTAAATGTTCTTTTTCACCATGTTACAAATGCAAGACAGAAACATTTTTGATGTCAACTCTCAAAATGTGTATATAATCAGGTAGCATGCATGCATTAGGTCTTAAAGGGACAGCAGTGTAACAAACCTAATACAATTTGTGCCACTGTTAGAAAATCACCTGCTGTTCTTTACAAAGTAACATAAGCTTTAATAAAAATCTATTTACAAGTGAAGAGTATGCAGTGCTTATTTTATTTTATATTGGTTTATTAAATTTCATATTTTAATGCCACTGTTAAATAAAGACACTATAGGTAAAAAATAAATAATGCACTGTGTATTTTATTTGTATAATGCATTTCGGTCTTTCTTTGTTTCCCTTATGTTTTGCTACCATGTAAAGTACCAATTTAAAACAGGGAAACTACACTCTTAAGAAAGGATGTGTTGATTTTTTACACATGGTTTTTGTAATGCTTTTAACACATTATGTGTCATTTTGTGTTAATGTTGTGTTTAAATAAACCACAAGTAACATAAAATGTATTGTTCCAATAATAACACAGATCTGTATTCTGGGACAAAGCATTTAGTTTGTTGTCCCTTAACTAACACCGATTGATTTGTTTTTAACACATCCTTTCGAAGAGTGTAGTTTGGATGTACTGCTCAGTGAATTGCTCGCTTAAAAAAACATGGAAAAAAACATTAAAAATAATGCTATAAATGTGCAAATGTTTTTCTTACATCGCACATCTTTATTATCCCAGAAGTATCCTCTGAAAAGAAGAGTGGAAGACCATGTAAGGCAGCTGTTCTTCTGTTCTGATTTGTGTCTTACAATACACAAACAATGTGAATAAATGCAATCCTTAAACTATGTTACTTAATTTCATACACATCAACAAGTTTATTTTTATTCCTAGCTCCTTATTAAGGCACTGCATAACACTAGTAAGGCTCAACCTATGGCTTGAAGAAACAGCTGCTTTGTACAGCTCTAAGAGACTTGGCACAAAGGCATCTAGTCCATCCAGGAATGACTGCAGCAGATCTGTAGTGACTGTTCGATTAAACTCTGCACTTATCTGAAATAGACACAAAGTCATAACATTAAAAAGAACAAAGTTGTAAGGTGGTAGGTACAGGTGAAAATTAATATGAAAAGCAGGGCAAATACTTTATTTAGTCTTTACCTGTCTCTGATTAAATAACCCACACTCTTAGCACGAATGTGTTCAAAACAACACATTTGTGTTGATTCTGGGACAACACACTAACTGCGTTGTCCCAGAATTCACCCATCTCTGTGTTATTATTGAAACAACACATTTTGTGTTACTTTTAACACAACATGTGTTATATTTTAACACAAAATCAACACAAAATTACACATAATGTGTTAAAAGCTTACCACACAATGATGTGTAAAAAATAAACACATCCTTTTTAAGAGTGCAGGCCATCTGTCCATTACTACAGAGATGAGTGGCTCGTCCTTTCTTCGCTGAGAGAATGTTAAAGCCATCAGTTTATCCAGAAGCTGCAAGTCTGGGTCACTCTTTTGCACCTCTAGAAGCATAGTTGTACGATTTTCCTCTGATGTAACTGCACTTTGTGGTGGATTTGGCAAGTAGTGGATCTCTCCCTTTTTTGACTTCTTGATTGCCTTAATAATTTTCTGTCCCCTCTTTCTCTTATTTACAAGAACTTCAGGGCATCCAGCTGCCATCAACCTCTGACGGTAATTGCCCATCTTGAATTTCAAACTAAACACCCAGTAATACCATTCTTTGGCAGAAACTGGCTCTCTGAGACATGGATGCTTTGCTACAAGAGCTTTGGCTACAATTTCATATTGGTCTTTACTTGGGTAGGGATATTACATCAGCTAGTTTGTCTAGTATTTCACTCTTCACACTCTTGGAGATGACCATTACTGCTCCATTTCTGGCATAGGCATCATTTGCAGCGAGTCAGAAGCTGTGAACAAAACTTTCAGTGTCACTCGATCCGATTGTAGATCTTTAATATCAGTCAAATTGCAGAGCTCATTTCCAAAGTCTGGATCTTCAAACGTTAGAAGAAAGTTTCCTTGTAAGCCCAGAATGGTGCGCAAGGTCACACATAGCTCCTTGACTGACTCAGGAACACTGTCTAGGGCAGGGGTTCTCAAAGTCCGGACTCCGGTCCGGATCCGGACCCGACGGGAACTTGATCCAGACCCGCGTCCACTTCATAGTACAAGTGCATTAATTTCTATGTGATTGATTAAATGTGTGCATTTGCTACTTTACAAACGCATATTAAAATTGTAAACCATTCGTTTAGTTTTCTTTACTTTTTGGATTTAAGATTATTCCTGGTCCGAAAATAAAACGCGTTATTTAAAAATTTCCTATGTCACGCTGTAGCCATCACACCCAGATATTATGCACACCTACTTCATGTACTACGGCTTTTGATCAGTAAGTCCTTATCAATCTGAAATCACTGTTGGTTTGAGTCGTTTATAACATGCATTTGAAAAAGCAACACTCGTCAAACATAATCTTTATACATATTCTTTATTATCATGAAAATACCTGAAAAGGTTTGAAGAACAGCAATATAAATATATCCTTAAGACATTTCCTGGAGCTGCGTGTTTCTGGTTCTTCGTCTGCAGCGCATATTGAGTTTCTGCACGAGAGCGCCCCCTAGCTTTTGGATGTAGCGGCATTTCACCGTAATTCATTGAGATGCATAGCAAGCATCATCAGCCAATTTATAGGCGCACCCCTAATTTTGGTCAGTGTCTCTGCCTACCAACCACACATTTTTTTGCCATGGTTTATGCATGTGATGGAAAACAAACTATGCCATTTCTCTTATTAGGTTGCTCTGTATTTTGCACCTGGTTACTTTTGGCATATTTCTTGTGTTTATGTTTAAAAAAATGTTTTTACTTTAAATGCAAAATACACTTGTTATGTTTTTCACAAACTATTTGTGTTGATTTGTTATATAAACAAATGATTTACATAAAGTTATTACCATGCTTGACAATTTTTTGTAATAACCAGTTTTTCTGGACCTATGAAAATGATGAGAATTCAGATTTGGACCTTTGAATGTAAACTTTGAGAACCCCTGGTCTAGGGTGACACGCCTTATGTCTTAACTCTGAGAAGCATCTTGGGGCACCAACTGCTGTAGAAGTGTGGGAAAAAAAAGAAACTGAAATTAGAAAAAGCAACCTAGCCTTAGCTCATGAAATTTTACTACAAGTAAAGAACTGCTAAGTCTAAAGTAACAGTAGCAAGTTGATAGCATTAGGCCAACATTGGTTTTACAATACCTTATTTTAACTTGAACGTCCTCAAAAGTGATGGGCAGCTCTTCTTCAATAGCGTATGCGGCCACAGAGATGCAGTGTGATGAAACAAGACTGAAAGTAAAAGCAGACAAAAAAATGAAATTTTATGAGTAAAGAACTGAACAGTCTACAGTAAATGTATTAAGTTGATAGCATTAGGCCAACATCAGGGCTGGGACAAACGATTATTTTTTAAACGATTAATCTTGCGTTTATTTTTTGATGCATCGATTGATCTAATGATTCATTTCATCAGTCTGATTCGACTTCCATTCTCGCCCCATTAAATAACTAATTGCAATTTATACATGTTGATTTACATATCAGAATGAAATAAAAAACATGAATTCCTTAACATTGCAATATATGCTAATTGGGTAACACTTAACAATAAGGGTGCACTAATAATCATGAATTCATGCTTAACTAATGCACAGATAATACTGAATTAATGTATTACTAATGATTATCTAAGCTATTCATTAGCTATTCATTAATGATTGCCTCATTAGCAACTAATGAAGAGTCTGTCTGATTAATATATTAGTTCATATATGAATTGTTATTAATTAAATATGTAATTGTGGATTAATTCCATCATCACTTCTTTTATGAACTAATAGTGTTAATTAATTTGTTAATTACCACAATGATCCAAAGCCTTATAATACAGGTAAACTAATATGCATTAATACATTATTAATTACAGCATTAGTAGTGTTGTAATTAATACTATTACTAAATAATGAGTTAATAATGATGTGCCTCAACAAGTAAAGTCACAACATAATGATATATTTGCAAACCCTTTGCTAATGATTATTTACGCTCCATTTAGTACTCATCATTGTAATCTTTACACACTTATTGGTTGGCCTTCCCTCCACATCCGGCGACAACGACATTGCCTAATATAGTTTTATATATAAAACAAAACCAAAGGCCCTACCTACTTGAGAAACCTAATCTCAGTAGCTTCTCCCTCTCGTAATTTACGCTCAAGTAAGCTTATCTCATTAACTACTCCCAAAGCCCGCACTTCCTTTGGTCGTTTTTCTTTTCAGTTTTCTGCTGCCAATGATTGGAACGAACTCCAAAAAACTTTAAGGCTTGAATCTATTGTTCCGTTATCCACTTTTAAACGATTGATAACTAACCTATTGTCATATCATTGTTCATGTTAGCTTATATTTTTCCCCTGTGTAAACTAGAGCAATCATTATTTTATTATTTTTCTCTCGATATTGCTACTTGTTAATAATGTAAACTGCACTTATTTAATAGTTTATTTATCTAGTACGTTTTTATATTGATTTCTATGAATTGTCTAGTTATTGGATTTGGAATTACTTTGTACGAAGTGCTTTGACTGAATAATTGTTTGTAACTTGTTCTACATTGTCTTGTCTTTTACGTGTAACTTATGTTGTCTGCATTATGACGCTTTATCTTGGCCAGGTCGCCGTTTTTAATGAGAATGAGTCCTCTATGTGCCAACCTGGTTAAATAAAGGTTAATAAAATAATAAATAAATTTAATAATTAATGACCATCACAAGAGTTTATAAAGCTATTTATTAAACACGGTTTCCAAAAACATTGCCAAAAACACATTTCCATAACACACTACATTTAAACACAACATTAAAATATTTAAAATAATATAAAATGAAATAATACAAAAAGACGTCTTATTAATCTAATGTTTAATGGCGGGTTGCGAAACAACTTCATAGGTGCGTACCGCCCCTTACTGTATTGGGTGCACGGCATGAGAGCGCATGTAAACTATACCGGGCTCCCGATACAGTAGGTGGCAGTATGCACCTAAGTAGTATTAGCGACCCGGTATATGTCAAAATATGATTTATTACCCCCTTTGACAGGTGGGCGGGACTATCAATCAAACGGTGTACATGCTGTCTAGTTTTTTATGGCGTTTAGACAGCGTCTGTCCGGACTGTATGTGTTTTACGACGTGTCAATCAACGAGTTGTTTTTCCTGTGTGTGTGTTTTTTGTCAAGCGTATGCTGTCATGTTTATTGCTGTCAAAAAAGTTTATTGTTTTAGGCTGTCCATGTTCTGGACTGTCATGTTTTACAACCGCTTCTCCGTCCTGTGTGCTCGCTCACCCCTCCCTCGCCCCTGCGCGGCTCAACCCCACAGCCCCCAGCACGTCTCTCAATGGGGTGCCCTTGTAAATGAGTAAAGATTTCTAAAACTCAATGTTGGTAAAATAAAGAGTAATTCATCCTCACGTTGACAAAAAGTAATGGTTTATTTTAGATTTAGGGTATTCTTGAACAAGGCTCTGATTAAAACTTTTGAAGTTATTTAATTAAATATTCGGTATACGTGTATAGTTTAAGCAATGCCCTAAGCCATAACCTTCGGCGCTGTCAATACTACAATCTTTAGACTAAAGTCTAACCTAAATACAATTTTAACCGGTTCACGAGACCCGTGAGTCTTTTCACGAACCCGCTCTCTATGTTCACGCGCATTAAAGCTCGCTCACCGGCGATGACAGAAAATGCGCCGGGTACACGTTCATATATTCCGTTAAGAACCTTTTAAACGATTAAAGACAATTTCATCTCATCTACTGGGTATTGTTTTTATTTAATGGATACTTAAAACCATGTGTGAATATGTGTATATTATACAACGAATCTCATATTGTCTGCTCTGACAAAAATAAAGTATTATTTTAGATTTTAGGTGAAGTGGCAGCTTGTATTTTATGACAAATACAGATCGATATAAACATTTGTTTTGTCAAAAGTTTCTTATAGACATTCAAGAATCAAATATTTTACATGTATCTGGTTAAACCTAAATCTGATATTATCTATTTAACTATTTTTCTGATCAGCCTCAAACTTACAGAAGCTTGCGCCGGGTCATATATCCCGTTAATAAACTTTTAAACGATTAAAGACGTTTTCAGCCCAGCTTCAGAGTTTGTTTTTAATTATTGACTTCTTAAAACCATGTGTGAATATGTGTATATTATACAACAAATCTTATATTGTCTGCTCTGACAAAAATAAAGTATTATTTTAGATTTTAGGTGAAGTGGCAGCGTGTATTTTATGGCAAATAGCCTACTGTTTAATATAAACGTTTGTTTTGTCAAAAGTTTCTTATAGACATTCAGGAATCAAATATTTTACATGTAGCTGGTTAAACCTAAATCTGATATTATCTATTGAAATATTTTTCTGATCAGCCTCAAACTTACAGAAGCTGCTCTGTGTGTGTCTTGTGTGTGTGTGAGAGATTTCACAGCAGGGGCGGATTGTAAACTAGTGTCTTTTAAAACAGCTGTGGTAAGGTGTAAAATGGTCACTCTGACAAAAATAAAACTTTTGCTTGTAACATCACAAATTATTTAATGTAATATTCAGTATGTGTATAACAATGAACTGAGCCAAAACCACCGGGGGTCGTCAATACTACTTTCTTTAGACTATGGGGTATTTATTTTAACCTACATAAAAGTTTAATCGCATCACGAACCCCGTGAATCTGTTCATGCACCGCAATCTATTGTTCACGCGCATTAAAGATTGATCACCGGTGGTGACAGAGAACAAACCGGGTGCTTGTTCATATCTGCCATTATAAAATATACGTAATAAATGTAATTCTGTCCGCTCTGGCAAAATAAAGGTTTATTTTAGATTTAGGGAATTCTTTAACCAAGTCTCTGATTAAAACACGTTATTGCTTAGGGCAATAAGCACATGCACACACATATCTGGGGTTTTAAAAATAAACTTTTTAAAGTTTAAGACATTTAAACATTTGAAAAAAAAATCAAACATTTTAGATGTGTCTGAGTAAACATATATCTAATGTCATATGAACCGTGCCGCGTCGTGTTTGTGTATGTCTTCGTGTCTGTTTATGTATGTGTGGGTGTTTATGCGCGTGCGGCGTAGGGTGTGTGTGTGTGAGAGGCTGTGAGTGTGTGCGCGTTTGTGTGTGGGTTTGTGTGTGCGCGAGTGTGAGTGTGTGTATGTGTGTGTGTGTGTTTGTGTGTGGTTATCACGTGGTAGGGGTCCCAAATGATCAATGGCAAGATTTTTATGAAGCGGAGCAGGCCCTTGGTCTGCTTGCTGGGTTAGGTTAAACTTAGGTTAACATCTATCATTGCGTAATAAGCAAACATGAAATTATATTTTACCTATGGTTTGTTACTGATGTTCCTAGTTTTGTGTATTTTTCTTAGGCAGACGTTTTCTTTTTCAAACTTAGGCATTCTTCATACTTTTGTCTTTTCATACATTTGTTCATAGTTTTTCTTCGCTAGTGTCAACTTATGTTTGAGATTTTTGTTATTTCATCAGACGTTCTTACCTGTGTATTTTCTTAAAAAACTTTCACTTTTCAAACTTAGGCATTCTTCATACCTTTGTCTTTTCATACTTTGTTCATGGCTTTCTTCGCTAGTGTCAACTTATGTCTGAGATTTTTTGTAAATTCATCAGATGTTCTCGGGTGTATTTTTCTTAGGCAGACGTTTTCTTTTTCAAACTTAGGCATTCTTCATACTTTTGTCTTTTCATACATTTGTTCATAGTTTTTCTTCGCAAGTGTCAACTTATGTTTGAGATTTTTGTAAATTCATCAGATGTTCTTACTTGTGTATTTTCTTAAACAAACTTTTGCTTTTCAAACTTAGGCAGCCTTCATACGTTTGTCTTTTTCATACATTGCTCATAGTATTCTTCGTTAGTGACATCTTATGTCTGAGATTTTGTAATCTCATCAGATGCTCCTAGTTGTGTATTTTTCTTAGGCAGACGTTTTCTTTTTCAAACTTAGGCATTCTTCATAGTTTTGTCTTTTCATACTTTATTCATAGTTTTTCTCCGCTAGTGTCAACTGATGTTTGAGATTTTGTAAATTCATAAGATGTTCTCAGGTGTATTTTTCTTAAACAAACTCTTGCTTTTCAAACTTAGGCATTCTTCATACCTTTGTCTTTTCATACTTTGATCATAGCTTTCTTCGCTAGTGTCAACTTATGTCTGAGATTTTTGTAAATTCATCAGATGTTCTCGGGTGTATTTTCTTAGGCAGACGTTTTATTTTCAAAGTTAGGCATTCTTCATACTTTTGTCTTTACATACGTTGTACATAGTTTTTCGCTAGTGTCAACTTATGCCTGAGATTTTGCAATTTCACTAGATGCTCCTAATAGCGTATTTTTCTTAGGTAAACTCTTCTTTTCCAAACACAGCCATTCTTCACACGTTTATCTTTTCATACATTGTTCATAGGTTTCTGCTTCGCTAGTGCCATCTTATGTCTGAGATTTTCGCAATTTCACTAGATGTTCTTAGTTGTGTATTTTTCTTAGGCAAACTTTTCTTTTGCAAACTTAGTCAGTCTTCATACGTTTGTTTTTTTCATACATTGTCCGTAGGGTTTTCTTCGCCAGTGTCAAATTATGTTTGAGATTTTGTAAATTCATTAGATGTTCTCAGGTGTATTTTTCTTAAACAAACTTTTGCTTTTCAAACTTAGGCATTCTTCATACCTTTGTCTTTTCATACTCTGTTCATAGCTTTCCTCGCTAGTGTCAACTTATGTCTGAGATTTTGTAAACTCATCACATGTTCTTAGTTGTATCTGCTCAGACAATATTATGTTTTCATCATTAGTCTTGTTTTCTTTGTAAGTGACAACATATATCTGTGATTGTTTTTATGAACACAGTTGGTTTCATTTCTATAGTTTATGTAACATTTTGTCAAACTCTTAAAGTTAGTACTAGTTGTTTAAAACAACAATGCAAAGTGTGTTTTAGATTTACTTGCTAAATCTTTCACAGCGAAACAACGAGGATAGCAATATGTGTGAATCTGTTACTTGTAATACCAACAATAGCACGATGTAAATAACAAAGTCTGCAAAATAATAAAGATTGATTAGGTTTTTATTTAGTAAACCTTTTAACATAAAGTGGAGAGTCTGTTGTATGTAACAGCAACGATGCGATGAAACACCACAAAACAAGAGAGGCTACGTTTGTTAAACCACATATAAATTAAGATGCAAACATCTACAACTTGGCAATGTTTTTAATCTATTGGTACCGAATTTAAAGGCTACACGTACAAACTATTTCAAACATTGGCAAGTTGTAGATGTGTGCATCTTAATTTATATGTGGTTTAACAAACGTATTATCTCTTGTTTTGTGGTGTTTCATCGCATCGTTGCTGTTACATACAACAGACTCTTGCTATCCTCGTTGTTTCGCTGTGAAAGATTTAGCAAGTAAATCTAAAACACACTTTGCATTGTTGTTTTAAACAACTAGTACTAACTTTAAGAGTTTGACAAAATGTTACATAAGCATAGAAATGAAACCAACTGTGTTCAAACCCTGCGTAAAAACAATCACAGATATATGTTGTCACTTACAAAGAAAACAAGACGAATGATGAAAACATAATATTGTCTGAGCAGATACAACTAAGAACATGTGATGAGTTTACAAAATCTCAGACATAAGTTGACACTAGCAAAGAAAGCTATGAACAAAGTATGAAAAGACAAAGGTATGAAGAATGCCTAAGTTTGAAAATCAAGTTTGTTTAAGAAAATACACAGGTAAGAACATCTGATGAAATTACAAAATCTCAAACATAAATTGTCACTTGCGAAGAAAAACTATGAACAAAGTATGAAATGACAAAAGTATGAAGACTGCCTAAGTTTGAAAAGAAAACGTCTGCCTAAGAAAAATACACAACTAGGAGCATCTTATGGTTTCATGCATTTCTTACTGGTAGGACTCAGCAAGTTAAAATCAACCAGACTCTCTCTAAGTGTAGGTCCATCAGTATTGGTTTACCCCAGGGATGTGTATGTTCACCACTCTTATTTACATTGTATACTAATGATTACAGGAGTCACCATCCTAGGAATATTGTTGTAAAATTTTCAGATGATACTGTCATTCTTGGTCTTCTGTATGAAAATGAGGATATTTACCATTATACTGCTGAGATAGCGAAGTTTGTTGTATGGGGCACAGAACACAGTCTTGTAATTAATGTGGGAAAAACACAAGAAATGATTATTGATTTCAGATCAGTTGGCAATCACTCACCTATTATGATTAACAATGAGCCTATTAGACATGTTGCTGCATACAAATACTTAGGCTTGCTTATCGATGATAAACTTTCATGGGATGTGCATGTGGATAATCTGTGTCGAAGGGTGCAACAAAAAATGTACTTTCTACGGAGACTCAGACTCTTTGGTGTCACTCAAAGGGTTCTGTTGCTGTTTTATCATGCCTGCATTGAATCCATCTTATTGTATGGCATAGCCGCCTGGTTTGGTAATCTGACAGTTACCTTGAGAGCGCAGTTGACTCGGCTGGTGCGCATGGCAATGAAGGTGGTTGGTTTGGGGGTTTACCACAATCTTCAAACCATATTCGATAAAACTGCTTTTAAACAGGCAAGGAAAATGACTCTGGACCCATCTCATGTTCTCTATCCTGAATTTGAATTATTACCATCTGGTCGACGGTTCCGCACTGCAAGGTTCAGATACAACCGCTATAGGAATTCTTTTGTTCCTCTGGCTATAAGGCTGTTAAATTCAAATTCAAAGGACATTACTGTATAATTGTGAAATCGATGTTGATGGTGTTTTTCTGTTGTGCAGCCATACTTTACCTTTACCTGTACTGCCCAAGACAAATTTCCCTTAACAGGGACAAATAAAGTAATAAGTAAGTAAGTAAGATTACAAAATCTCAGACATAAGATGTCACTAACGAAGAATACTATGAGCAATGTATGAAAAAGACAAACGTATGAAGGCTGCCTAAGTTTGAAAAGCAAAAGTTTGTTTAAGAAAATACACAAGTAAGAACATCTGATGAATTTACAAAAATCTCAGACATAAGTTGACACTAGCGAAGAAAAACTATGAACAAATGTATGAAAAGACAAAAGTATGAAGAATGCCTAAGTTTGAAAAAGAAAACGTCTGCCTAAGAAAAATACACCTGAGAACATCTGATGAATTTACAAAAAATCTCAGACATAAGTTGACACTAGCGAAGAAAGCCATGAACAAAGTATGAAAAGACAAAGGTATGAAGAATGCCTAAGTTTGAAAAGTGAAAGTTTTTTTTAAGAAAATACACTGGTAAGAACGTCTGATGAAATACTAAAATCTCAAACATAAGTTGACACTAGCGAAGAAAAACTATGAACAAATGTATGAAAAGACAAAAGTATGAAGAATGCCTAAGTTTGAAAAAGAATACGTCTGCCTAAGAAAAATACACAAAACTAGGAACATCAGTAACAAACCATAGGCAAAATATAATTTCATGTTTGCTTATTACGCAATGATAGATGTTAACCTAAGTTGAACCTAACCTCGCAGGCAGACCAAGGGCCTGCTCCGCTTCATAAAAATTCTGCCATTAATCATTTGGGACCCCTACCACGTGATAACCACACACACGCGCACACACACTCGTGCACACACAAACCCACACACAAACGCACACACACCCTACGCCGCACGCGCATAAACACCCACACATACATAAACAGACACGAATACACACACATACACAAACACAACGCGGCACGGTTCATATGACATTAGATATATGTTTACTCAGACACATCTAAAATGTTTGATTTTTTTTTCAAATGTTTATATGTCTTAAACTTTAAAAAGTTTATTTTTAAAACCCCAGATATGTGTGTGCATGTGCTTATTGCCCTAAGCAATAACGTGTTTTAATCAGAGACTTGGTTAAAGAATTCCCTAAATCTAAAATAAACCTTTATTTTGCCAGAGCGGACAGAATTACATTTATTACGTATATTTTATAATGGCAGATATGAACAAGCACCCGGTTCGTTCTCTGTCACCACCGGTGATCAATCTTTAATGCGCGTGAACAATAGATTGCGGTGCATGAACAGATTCACGGGGTTCGTGATGCGATTAAACTTTTATGTAGGTTAAAATAAATACCCCATAGTCTAAAGAAAGTAGTATTGACGACCCCCGGTGGTTTTGGCTAAGTTCATTGTTATACACATATTGAATATTTCATTTAATAATTTGTGATGTTACAAGCAAAAGTTTTATTTTTGTCAGAGTGACCATTTTACACCTTACCACAGCTGTTTTAAAAGACACTAGTTTACAATCCGCCCCTGCTGTGAAATCTCTAACACACACACAAGACACACACAGAGCAGCTTCTGTAAGTTTGAGGCTGATCAGAAAAATAGTTCATTAGATAATATCAGATTTAGTTTTAACCATCTACATGTAAAATATTTGATTCTTGAATGTCTATAAGAAACTTTTGACAAAACAAACGTTATAATTAACAGTAGGCTATTTGCCATAAAATACACGCTGCCACTTCACCTAAAATCTAAAATAATACTTTATTTTTGTCAGAGCAGACAATATAAGATTAGTTGTCTAATATACACATATTCACACATGGTTTTAAGAAGTCAATAATTAAAAACAAACTCTGAAGATGGGATGAAAACGTCTTTAATCGTTTAAAAGTTTATTAACGCGATATATGACCCGGCGCAAGCTTCTGTAAGTTTGAGGCTGATCAGAAAAATAGTTAAATAGATAATATCAGATTTAGGTTTAACCAGATACATGTAAAATATCTGATTCTTGAATGTCTATAAGAAACTTTTGACAAAACAAATGTTTATATTAATCTGTATTTGTCATAAAATACAAGCTGCCACTTCACCTAAAATCTAAAATAATACTTTATTTTTGTCAGAGCAGACAATATAAGATTCGTTGTATAATATACACATATTCACACATGGTTTTAAGTATCCATTAAATAAAAACAATACCCAGTAGATGAGATGAAATTGTCTTTAATCGTTTTAAAGGTTCTTAACGGGATATATGAACGTGTACCCGGCGCATTTTCTGTCATCGCCGGTGAGCGACCTTTAATGCGCGTGAACATAGAGAGCGGGTTCGTGAAAAGACTCACGGGTCTCGTGAACCGGTTAAAATTGTATTTAGGTTAGACTTTAGTCTAAAGATTGTAGTATTGACAGCGCCGAAGGTTATGGCTTAGGGCATTGCTTAAACTATACACATATACGGAATATTTAATTAAATAACTTGTGATGTTACAATCAAAAGTTTTAATCAGAGCCTTGTTCAAGAATACCCTAAATCTAAAATAAACCATTACTTTTTGTCAACGTGAGGATGAATTACTCTTTATTTTACCAACATTGAGTTTTAGAAATCTTTACTCATTTACAAGGGCACCCCATTGAGAGACGTGCTGGGGGCTGTGGGGTTGAGCACACAGGACGGAGAAGCGGTTGTAAAACATGACAGTCCAGAACATGGACAGCCTAAAACAATAAACTTTTTTGACAGCAATAAACATGACAGCATACGCTTGACAAAAAACACACACACACAGGAAAAACAACTCGTTGATTGACACGTCGTAAAACACACACAGTCTGGACAGACGCTGTCTAAATGCCATAAAAAACTAGACAGCATGTACACCGTTTGATTGATAGTCCCGCCCACCTGTCAAAGGGGGTAATAAATCATATTTTGATATATACCGGGTCGCTAATACTACTCACCTATAAAGTTGCTTCGCAACCCGCCATTAAACATTAAATGAATAAGACGGTGATGTGAAAAATAAACAAAACGGTGATGTGAACGCACGTGTTGCTCTTGGGTTAGTGTTGTATTAGAGGTAAAAAAAATAATATAAATACTGTTCGGTTTTTCACACAAAGTGTCTTAGGACATCGATGTGTCATCACGAGCCGCAGGGTTTAATTTGGATTTGTCTGTGCATGGTTTTTTTTCCTCTATCAGAGTTTGTTACCATCCAATATTTACGACTGACAGACTGAAACGGTTAGACTTAAAAATGTACATTATCTGTGAGGTATCTGAACGTGTTGTCTAATTTTGATCAGTCTTCTTTTTGTATTATTTCATTTTATATTATTTTTAATGTTTTAATGTTGTGTTTAAATGTAGTGTGTTATGGAAATGTGTTTTTGGCAATGTTTTTGGAAACAGTGTTTAATAAATAGCTTTTATAAACTCTTGTGATGGTCATTAATTATTAAATAATCATTAGCAAAGGGTTTGCAAATATATCATTATGTTGTGACTTTACTTGTTGAGGCACATCATTATTAACTCATTATTTAGTAATTGTATTAATTAACACACTACTAATGCTGTAATTAATAATGTATTAATGCATATTAGTTTACCTGTGTTATAAGGCTTTGGATCATTGTGGTAATTAACAAATCAATTAACACTATTAGTTCATAAAAGAAGTGATGGAATTAATCCACAATTACATATTTAATTAATAGCTTATTGCTCTTAAAATTTCAAAATAAGACTATACAAGTGCAAAATAATGCATTCGTAGTCAGAGGTAGCATTCAATAAAGCATTTGCAGTACATACGGTGCAGTTTAGTAACAGTATAAAAATCTCAAGTTCACTTTACTTTGCCTTTTGATGATCACACAGTGTAATTTTTATAACTTGATTTGTTTAATCCACATTGTTTTCGTGCTGTTCTAGTTCATGTAATGACAGATATAAACACAATTATAGACTTAAGAAGCACATAAATTATAAAATCTCTTTCTCTTAAGTTTGTTAAGATAGATGAGGACTCACTGCTGGGCAGAGAGTGAGTGACAGCGCAGTCTAGGGCTGTCAAAATTGCTCAAAAATGACGTTCGAATATTCTCCTTAAAAAAACCATTAATACAAAGAGACATAACTACTTGTATAGGTAGTCTATTAAGGTTTAAACATATTTGACAACGTATATTACCTACACAAAAACAAGTAAATCAAGAGACATCAAAGGGATATGGTACCGTTACATTGTTTGACAGAACTCCCTGAAACCTGCTCCATCCACGACACTGATCGGTCTCATGTGCTTACAAATGAACAAAATTAATTTCTCCGTTATGACTTCTTGTCGTGTTGCAGACAAAGAGCTTGTGGCGGGCGATGCCACAAGTAAAATTAAGTGTCAAGACGTGACTGTTTAGCTGGAGTTCCACACAGCGTGGTCTCGTACACACTGCAAACTTTCAGGAGTGACAACCGCATTTAAATGCGAAAATATGATTGACATGGAGATAACGTTCTGCCGTCTCGTGTGCTTATCACTCACAGCTTTGACGAAAATAATTTAACAGCATTATGTTTTGCAATAAACCTCCGTCTTGGCGTTGTGTATTGTACGCTCTTGCAGTGTTGCCAGGTCCTCGTCTTTTTTATACTCGCATACCATTTTAGCGCTTAACCGTTTATGGCTTTTGGCTCATGAAGCGATCAAGTTTTTGGTAATGTTAAAATGTGAAGGTGCCGGTCCCAATATTTTGATCTTTGAGGTAAAGCATTTAGATTTATTCCGGTTTATTATTGGAATTTTCTTGTTTGCCGTTTTTGTCGTGCAAGATCTGGCAACACTAGTCAGCAAACGCTCGTGCCTCTGTCATTTTCTGCACCACGCATACAAATGACTTTTTCCCCTTCTAGAAATGTATTTTTTCAGAAGAGAGACCTGTCATATCCATTATGCATGTTTAAACACTTTATTAACTAATAGTTGTTCAGTTCGGTTATGTAGGCTACACACTATGCAAAGTTTCTGTAAACGCAGTTGTCACTGCCTGCATTTTGAGGGAGTTAATGCGGTTGTAGAATGCGATTGTCAGTCCCGTAAATTACTGAACTGTGTGTGTACAGAACAGGACTAAGCATTAAAAGTTGAAGTGACAAACAAATTAATATGTAGTGTGTACAGGATGCTATGCTTATTTGGGTACACATTTTCGTGATGTGACATCATGTTGCTAGTGGTCGAATGGTATGCTAACAACCTCATGTCGCGGCTCAACAATTTTACTTCCTACTGACAAAAATCCAAAGTACTTCCAGACATGGCTTTTTAGATTTTGGGGGGTTAAGACCGGTTTCTCTGCTGTGGTCGACTTTTTGCCATCTTCCATGCAAGACGCATCAACTTTCAACAGTGACGCTGTCAGACAGTGTGAATACTGTGACCTGTCCCTGAACCAGGTGCACTAGCGCAGACAGCCACTCCTCTATTACCGCGGGCGTTTAAAAAAAATTTATAAAAAAAATTAATTTTTAACTATTCAAATATAAATTCCAAATTAGAATATTCGTTGACAGCCCTAGCGCAGTCTTCTGGCAACAGTGTGTTCTTACATATTTCATTGCTTTCTGTTAAATTGCTCAAAGTCATGACTGTTTAAAACACATTTGGCATCACATTTATGATTTTATGGTAAAATTACACTTTTTCACATCAATTCATGAGCATTTAAACCATAAACAAAGCACTGTCACTTCAATTGAGCAGTGCAGCAAAAATAGAACCGACGCAGAAATGATCGCAGCACTGCTGCTACAGCACCGCGATCTTGCGCTGCTCATGTGTGCAGTGTGCATGCTTGTTAACATGGGCGCTGAAAAAACACGTTTACGCACTGCTCACACTTGCGGTGTGAAACCGGCGTAGACTGGAGCCACTCACGTTGCTGCTAAGTTACTCTACGGCTGATGAATCGTTGGCATATTTTGCGTCGACGTATTTTTTTGCGTCGATGAAGTCGACGTGTTGTCCCAGCCCTAGCCAACATTTATTATACAATACCTTATTTTAACTTGAATGTCCTCAAAGTGATGGGCAGCTCTTCTTTAGTAGCATATGCGGCAACAGAGATGCAGAGTGACGAAACGAGACTGAAAGTAAAAGCAGACTAGAGTAAATGTATTACGTTGATAGCATTAGGCCAACATTGTTTTTACAATACCTTATTTTAACTTGAACGTCCTCAAAGTGATGGCCAGCCACAGAGATGTGACGAAACAAAGTATAAGCAGACTAAAAAAAACAAAAATTGTATTTGTACAGTCTACAGTAAATGTATTAAGTGGACAGCATTAGGCCAACATTGCTTTTACCTTACTGTAACATGAACGTCCTCGGGGTGACGAGCAGCTTTCCGTCAACGTGGTTTGGGACCAGTGGAATGTAGTCGTTCAGCTGGTCAGGATGAACCACAGTTACTGCAGGGTCTTCTTTTGGTGAGCTGGTACGACCTCAGATGCTCCAAGAAGCCAGCTGTGAAAAGTTCCAAAATAAAAAATATGCTGCCATCCACTAAACAGATCTCAAGTACTTTTCCAAAATCTGGTAGTCCACTTGTGTGTCCAAGTGAGAGCACCATTCCTTTGGAATACTTTGTTCCATTCAAGTAGACAGTGGTGGTGAGTGAAACAGAGTCCAGACCTTTAAACTTGTTCCATATAGCCAGGCTGATAGCAGCATCTAAGATGTTTACAGATTCCGGTCCAGTTTCGATGCTTGGTTTAAAAACACTTGGCATGTCCAAGTAATTGCCAACATTGACTGATGACTAATGGCCAAAGTATGCAGAATATTTTTGAAATTACCAGCATCACGAACCACCTTTTTAAAGTAAGAATGCTTAGCCTTAAATCTTATCGTCCAAAAGTCAATTAGGGGACCACATTTTTTGATAAGCACAGGATAATGTTCTTGGAAATGATGTTTAGGCCGCAATTTAGTACAAGGAAAAACTTCTAAAAGCAACTGTCGGTGGTCAGAGATTTTGCCTTGTAGAAAACACAGGGTTTCTGTTGTGAATGAGGGGCTGGATAACAATTCAACAATGTCTTTCAATTCAAGAATTATTTGCCATGTTTTATCCCCCTCTGGTATGCAGTGGCCAACCAACAGTGAAAGAAACCTCAGAAGTGCCCAGTTCTCATGTCCATTGCCACCTAAAGTGCCATTTTTTTTAAAGGTTGTTTGTATTGTCTGGGGTCTGTTGGTTTTGTCATAGAATTTAAAGGGGAATGTTGTTATTCTGTCATTAAGTTGACTTGATGTAAAATACTTCTTTGCAATCAGATCTGAGAGGCATATGCAGAGTTCCACAGGTACAATACCTTCTAATACATCATGTAGGAAATCAGGTGGAAATCCTTTGGCAGCATGAAAGTGAGCCAGTCTGTTTAAAGGGCAGTCTCTTTTAACATCATCACCAGAAGATACATCACTTTGTTTCAGCACAACAGCTTCATCAAACAATTCTGGTGTTCTCAATGTAAAAACCCCACTTCTCACATCATATTGCTGAATATCTACACGATTTGCCAAACAAAATCTGCAAAACCTGTCAACATTGAAAGACTCCTGGAATCCTGCAAGTGAGTGTGCACCCAAGTTGTCTGCAGATACATACAAAATTGTCCCTTTAACATTACAGCCAAGACGCTGAACAAACACACCTTCTCTCTCAAGGAGCTCAAGATCCTTAATCAGAGGCTCTAGATCTTTGCTGTAACCATAGTCTTTTACATGTAGAGTTTTGCACAACACAGCCAGATATATTGATGATAACGTTGATCAAAGTCGTATGGGTAAATTGGCAATCACCCAATATATACCACAAATTTTGTGTTTCTTTTTTTGAAGTACCTAAAGGATTACAAAGTTCAAAATCATCAATATATAGTCCAAGAGCTATCCCTAATTCTTCAGAAAGAATTTTGTTCTCCATCTTGAAATGAATTGCAACAACCTTCATGTTGATTGGATCTCTCTAGTGTCTTTAGTATCTCATTTCTTTCCAAAAGTTTACTAAGCACATTCAAAATAGGAACATGAACAAAAGTATGCTTTTCTTTTGCATTTAACACATATTCAACTGGTTCGATAACAGGAAAATTCTTCCTATAAAATGGCTTTCTTTTACGTTCTTTGCAAAAAAAGCCCCTCCCTTGACAGCAATTTCAATGGGTTCAAAGTTTGTAGTTCTTCAGTCAGCACGTTTACAACAGAGGCATCAACTGTGCAATTATTGCTTTTCAAAACCTTATCAATTACCGTCTTTATATTTTGCTTTGCAAATTCCCCAATGTCAAATAACTCATCAACAATTTCCTGTACTGCAGAATTATGCTGCGTTCCAGGCAACCGGTAACCCGTAACTCACGAGTTCAAAACCACGACTCACCACGATTCAGTCTCAGAATCAGACGAAAGTATATCTTCAGTATCTGAAATAAAACTGTCTTCTAACACAGGCACAGAAAGTGTATGCTGTGCCAGAAGTTCTGGTCTGAAATTTTCTAAGGTGTAAGCCTTATGATTGCGACTTCTATGAGCAGTAAAAGTCGAAAGCACACTAGACTTAAAAAGGCAATCTGCAAAAGGACATTGAACAACTTCTCTGTTTCTTAAAGGGATCTTTAGATGAATGAAATAGTTGTTTATATCACTAGGCTCTGAAAATGTACACAAATCACAGGATAATTTGGTTTCAACTGTACGTGTTTCTTTATGCTTTTTCAAATGATGTTTAAAGGAGCGGTGAATCAAATACTCAATTTTAACTTGATAATTTGTTATATAAGAGGTCATCATACTTAAATGAACATCCTGCAAGTTTCAGAACTGAAAACGTCCGTGCTACTGAAATATAACAGTTTTTGGCACCAAGCCAGTAAAACAAGCCAGTGTGGAATTCCGAAATCTATGACGTCAAAGTAGAATTGAAGCACCGCCCCATAGCCAAATACAAGGACCACTTTTGTAGCCCCGCCCACAGCTTCGCGTGACACATGTGTGTCTCAACAAGTAAATATGTCTTTAAAGATTGACAAATGTAACCAAAATGACTTTTAAAAAAAAAATTTCTGAGAGACTTTTATTTTGACGCGGTGATCTGTTATGATAGACTGGAAACGCATTTTAGGTTGTGGAAGAACCGCGTGGGAACAACACAGAAGCTAAATACTTTAATTTGGAGGCTTGTAACATAACATTAAATGCGTGGAAAAAGTTTGCTTTTTAAAAAGTTCCAGCTCGTGTGTTTGTTAACTTTGTGTACACGGATTCATTTGGAAAGAAGTTGATGCTGGATTTGCAGAGAGACTGTGATTAAAAGCACCACTTATATTGGATCTGACAACAATGACACAGCATTATACACAGTAAGACATTTTACTTTATTTAAGTTACTGCGTTTCACTATTGCTTTGTTAGAAGAGATCGCTTGTTATGTCCTGTTGTAACATCCGTGTCTAAACACGTATGTTTGACTGTTTTAATTTACTAAAAACATTAAACGATTAATAAAGGTACAACACTTAACAATACGACTGTAATTTAAAGGTAGAAATATACAGATTTAGTTATAAGGAAGGATTTATCAGCCGCAGTTTAGATTCTGATGCCCGTTTACTGTGTTGTATACGGTAATTTAGGCGAGTTACGTTTGAAAGGTCAAACACTCAACAAAGCTTATTTTGTATCATATAACTGTGGTATTTAACATTACGTGTATCTAAGAGCAACCTCACAAGCACATTAGAAATATACAAAGTTATTGATAAGAGCGTATCAGCCGCAGTTTATAATCTGATGCGCGCTTACTGTGTTGTACACGGTAATTTAGTCACATCGAGTTTTGTTTCTACTTTAATATACGTATTGTCATTTATGTGTATCATATTTAGCACCCAGAATCTTTTGTGGCTCAAACATATTTGTGTTCGGCTGCTATTTTTATCACATTAATGTTTTTAAAACATTTGCCCACATGTAATGACGGGGAATGAAGCCGTCCAATCATAGCAGTGGGTGTTTACGTCCAGGTCTTCAATGCGGCCCGCCTCTTCAAACAAACCATTTCTCCAGAGAGCCACTTAACCATGATACAACATAGCCTATTACTTTTTGTTTTTGATGTTTTTGAATGTAAAAACCACGTGGACATCATAAGTAGACATCAGGAAACAGTATAAAACAATAAAATCAACAAATTCACCGCCCCTTTAAGTTCTGCCTGGGTTTGAAAAGTTTTTAAACAGTCTTTGTAAATACAGTTGAGGCCTGAACACCTTCTATGATGGCCATGACACTCTTTGTAGTGCTGTAATATTCTTCCTTGACCATTAGTAGAGAATGCACAAAACTTACATTTCCATTTCATGAGAGGGACATTCTTGATGAAATCTGTCAAAAAAAAGTCAGTTAAAAGTGGCATAGTCTTGATACAGAACTAAAGTCAGATAGATTTTAAGTGTCTTTCACTCAAAGCTGCATTTGTATTCTTTTAATAAAGTTATGAACAATGTAGGGTTGCACAGTAAATCGCATGCGATTGTTGTTTTTGTCATTACCGCGGACATATCGTTGCAATAATAGATCTCATGTCATATCATACACATACATGCATGCACACACACATACAAATATAGAACATTAAAATCCAATCACAGTAATTAAATTAGCCATTTTTTGAGCTTTGAAGCTCTAGTAGAAATTAAATGGCTTCGGAAGGAGGGGCTGAACATATTTTTCTTTTTAATAAAGGCAGGAATCTCTCTCTCTCTGTGTGTGTGTGTCTACCTACAGTTTTATTATGTGGCGGATGTGTTGCTGCGGACCCAAGGGAATGTAGTGCCGTTTTCTCGTGCAATATGGACATGTGACACGTGTAGAATTAATAAACTTTTGATAACCTACAGAACAGCGCAAGCCGTTCCCGTGCTGTCCCCGTGAAAAACTGTCCCAATGGGCGGAGCATACATGCATATTCATGAGGTTGCTTCACAAGATGGGCGCGGATTTTGTACTGCGAGCGATCGCATGGAATGGTCATTATTTTTGTTTCAATGGATTAGGTCTCTAAGGTAATGAAGCCGAATTGTCATACGTTCCATTTAGATGTACAAACGTGTGTTTTTTTTACAATTTAGGCCAATGCGCTTTGGGCAAATAATTTTCTCAGAACGCTTTGTCATGGCTACAAAACATAGTTTATGCTGTTTAACTTACGTGTGTGATAAGTGCACAGATCGAGCACATTTCTCTTGTTCCTCGTTTGTCTTTGTCCTGTCTTTTGAAGTTCTCCTAAGCTGTAGTGTATTTTAATGCATCATAACTTTAACAAGAATGATCTGCAAAGCTAACTGAATGATCAAATAAACACTTTGAAATGTTCTTTGTTGTTGTGTTGCTTATTGTCAGTTTTTAAACGCAGTTTTACTTTAAAGGGCCTGTCACAAATAAGCCGTTGCAGTTATTGTAATGCATTCAGATTTGCAATAGCATCTTATCATGGTCAAAAACATAAAATCACGTATAAAGGACAGATTTTCATGACATAGTCTGTGTACACATGTTTCCCTGGTGAATTAAACATGTTAATGAAATGAAAAGTTTTACACACATATTTGAAAAGCTTATCTAAATGTTCTGAACAGCTGAAATATTTTTTTCAAAGTATTTTCCTGTGTGCTATGAAAATAGGATGAGACAGGCCAAAAAGATATACCAGTTATATAAGGACATTTACAATTAGTAGGCCAAACAAAATAGCTTGTCAGTCCTTAAAACAAAACACACAAATGAACTTAAAGTGTTGTATTTATTGCTTAAATACATAACATATATACATATTACAAATTAAGCTTAACGTAATTTTAAAGTTGCCATCCATTACAAACCAAAATGACTCTATAACAAAAATACAATTAAACCAAATTCAAAATCGGCATCCGTGACAAACAAATACATTAGACAGACTGGGTTGGTTTACACATTCCCAGTGGAACCAACTACTGCGACAGTCACACTGAATCTGAAAAAGACAAAAAAAACCCACACATGACATGTTTTAATGCAAGGTAAAAATGTATAGAGCATACTGCTTATTAACTCACCCAACAGTCCTCAATGTCATCTGTGAAAGAATGTTGGTCTCCACATGACAAATATAATTCGGACAGATCATCTGTGGAATAGAAGGCATCAATTTGATGCACATAATGTTAGAATATTAAGTAAGTGTGTTTGCGTGTGTGTGTGTGTGTGTGTGTGTGTGTGTGTGTGTGTGTGTGTGTGTGTAATATATACCACTTCCTTGTAGCAGACAGAGGCCTATTTGTTGGCGTAGCAAAGAAATGTTGTCTGCTGTGCTTGCAAACTGGAAACTGACACCTGTGAGAATAGCTTCTGCAAACTAAAAGATAAGCGCAAGAAAACTTAAACACATTAATTCACATGTGAAATATTACAGACTATGCATAACAGCAACTTACTTTACAGACAAATACACCACATGAATTGCCGTCCTGTTGAAAGCAGTGCGGTACAGTGGAACATTTCCACTTTCCAACCTTTCCCCTTGTGTCCATACATTTGCTTTGTTGGGTTCAAAAGTATTTATAATGTCAATACAAGTTAACAGTCAGACCAACAAATAAGAAATAATGACCTGGCTGGCATATTTTAGCAGACCTTACAGCCTTTTGGCAATTTAGTCCGGTTTTCCCCCAATGAGTTAATGTATAAAATACGCCATTCCTTAGGATATATCACCTGTAAAATGTTAATGAAAGAATGAATCAGTTCCTAAATTCTTTCACTGTTGCTTCTAAAATTTTATGAGTTCAGAATGGAAAGAAACAGACCAGAAGTGTCCAGTGGTGGTTCTCATTAATGGACCCAATCAGTAAATCATATTCATCTGGATTCAGCTGCAGTACAGATACATAAAATACTGTTACAGCTCATTATACTAGATCTCAGATGACATGAAAGATTTAATTGCAGAATTCAGAAATTTTACCCTCTTCAAAGAACTGCCATTGCCCTTCCAGATGTTTGTGGCCTGAAAGGAATCAATGACATATGCCTTGCCTGCATAGTTTTTGGTCAGCAAAGTCAGATATGCATTGATTACCTAAACAAAAGAGAACAAAGTTCACAGTTATTTACAGTCTTTTTAAGAATGTAGAAACAGGTATGACTTGCATAACCTACTTCACTTTCAAGCCTTTCTCCAGGTCTGAGGCGATCAATATTCCACGTGAACACTTTGTATGGGCCAATTTTACTGCACAATACAGCACCTTTTCTTTTGGCCCATATTTCTTGCAATACTGTGTGCAAGAGAAACATTAATTTCCAATCCATTTGTCTACATTGAAAGTAACATTTCTGTAATTCATATAAAGATGTACATGCATGTCAGCAGAACAATACATACAGATTGCACTGTTTGGCTGGGAGGTCGAGGCACAGACTGGTGGCTGGGAGGTCGAGGCACAGACTGGTGGCTGGGAGGTCGAGGCACAGACTGGTGGCTGGGAGGTCGAGGCACAGACTGGTGGCTGGGAGGTCGAGGCACAGACTGGTGGCTGGGAGGTCGAGGCACAGACTGGTGGCTGGGAGGTCGAGGCACAGACTGGTGGCTGGGAGGTCGAGGCACAGACTGGTGGCTGGGAGGTCGAGGCACAGACTGGTGGCTGGGAGGTCGAGGCACAGACTGGTGGCTGGGAGGTCGAGGCACAGACTGGTGGCTGGGAGGTCGAGGCACAGACTGGTGGCTGGGAGGTCGAGGCACAGACTGGTGGCTGGGAGGTCGAGGCACAGACTGGTGGCTGGGAGGTCGAGGCACAGACGGGTGGCTGGGAGGTCGAGGCACAGACGGGTGGCTGGGAGGTCGAGGCACAGACGGGTGGCTGGGTGGCAGGACAAGCATGTTCCTCCAAAAAGTTAACTAAATGGTCCTTGTTAATTTTGGGAAATGGTTGTCCTTTGTCGTCCCTTAAATCTATAGACTTACCGTCTACACTCGTCACAGTGTATGGACCTTCCTCTGCCTGCTCTGTATATTTTTCCGCAAAACCCTGTCACCAACCTTAATGTCTAAAGACAATCCCTGTTCCAGCTTCCTTTTTTTGGCCTTCTGTTGGGCACAACTAATATTGTCCCGGACTGTTTTGAAGATCCGGTCTTGCCTTTTTATGCATTCAGAGATGCACTCCTCAGCCAGAATGTCCTCCACAGATTCATTGATCTATAAATAAAATGTTGCATAGTTCAGTCTTAAAATTAATAAATTTAAAACGTAAAACAAAGCAAAGTTAAAAGCTGACCTCATATTTGTCAGGTACCTCTGATGGATACCTTGCCTCCCGGCCAAACATCAAGTAATATGGAGAATACTTGGTGGTGACTTGTTTTTTGGTGCGGAAACCAAACATTGCAGCCTCCAAATAATCAGCCCACTTGTGTGGCTGCTTTCCCACCAGCTTGCTTAAAGACCTTTAAATAAGAGAAGAGTCACAGTAGTATAACATTTATATGGAAATTCTGACAAATCTATCTGCGAGCTGTGAATGTGGGAGACAAGAGAGAGGCGTTCTTCATTTACCAACTATACACTAGGCAAGTATTTATTTTAACTACATTGTCAAGTATTCAATTATTTATAATTATTGTTATTATTATTTAAATGTAAGTTACCTCTGTATTGTGCCATTCAGCCTTTCAACTAGACCATTGGTTTGTGGGTGGTATGTGCACACAAACCCCTTTTGATTTCCAGCAGCTGACAGACACCCATATTGACCTACATACACATACAAAACACACTCAAATTATCCTTTTCAATTTCATAAACAATTTCCAACAAGTAAATGAAGTGTAATCCTACCTTGTTCACAAATTCTTTGCCCTGATCAGTTAATAGCCTTTTGGGGCGCCAAATTTGTAGAACAGTTTCACAATCCAGTCTGTGACCTCCTCAGCACTTTTGGTCTTTAGTGGGAAAGCCTCACACCACTAAGTCAGATAGTCCACCATAACACAGATATACTGGTACCCATCTTTTGTTGGTGTGAGCTTTCCCACTAAATCCATTTCCACAATCTCCCATGGCTCAACCACCTGTGAAAAAAGTGACCTGTTCAATGTGGTTGCTTTAAGCAGAAAATAACACCAGCATGTCATTTACAGAAACTTACCTCAATTGGTTTATAATCTGCGTGGTTTTTTATGTCAGCTTGGTTTGCTTGGCAGGCTGGACAGTGTTTGACCTAAAAAGAGATTCATGTTGTAATGCTATGCATGTCCACATCATACAGTATTCATTGATTACTTACCCAATTTCTAATGTCCACACTCATCGAAGGCCAATAAAATCGACGGCTGATGGCATAAGTACTTTTTACAATGCCACAGTGGGCCCCGATGGCATTGGTGTGGAATTCTGTGAACACCTCTTGGGCCTCACTGCAGCACAATACTTTGGGTAAACCACCCTCTTCCTTTCTTCTAATGTAGTACAATAAGTCATCTAAGGTTGTTTTCACATATATTGGTGCGCACCGTGGTGCGGCCTCGGAGCGCACCAAAATACATTGTATCATTTTTCAGTTAGTGCGGTCCGTGTTCACATATATATATTTTTAACTTTACTCGAAATGCCGCACCGTACACCATGTGACAACGGTCAGCACTGTCATTGGTCTCTGACAGCTCTTACCGTCTCATGACCACCCCCACGTTTCCATGACAACCAGCCTGACAGGGAGAGCGCAGCTATCAAGATGTGGAGATAAACGATGCACGTCTTTGCGAAGTTTCTTTGCTTTAACGCGAAATTGCGTAGCTGTTCTATTAAAGCCTTTCTCATGGAGCCGTTTGCTAAAAAGCCCGTAATGTCACTATTTGTGTGTGGAGGACAGCTATGCATTTATAAAATCATCAGCTCAAACGTAAAGGAGACAGCGAATCTCTATGCAACGGACCAGGATTGGCTTGTTTGTTGTTAACCCACAATATAACACCCGGCTCACGTCACAACGAAAGCCCAGTGGCTCAAAGATGTGGAGAACTTCCTGTATTTGGTTCGGCCCGAGGTCCAGCAGTGTTCACACCACAGGTGGGTCGCCCCAGAGTTCGGCAACAGCCGCTCCGAGACCACCTGTTTAGAGCGGTCTCGGAGCGGCCGTTTAGTGCGCACCCGAGTGCGGCTGTTGTGTTCACACTGACCCAAACGCACCGTACTCGGAGCGACACGTCATTTGGGTCGACCTAAACAGTGTATATGTGAAAACACCCTAAAACCAATACGTTGTGTTTATTAACTCTTTCCCCGCCATTGACGAGATATCTCGTCAATTAAGAGAAAACGCTTCCAAGCCAATGACGAGATTTTCCGTCTTTCCGCAATACCGCTATTATCCACCAGGTGGCGCCCTTCCACAAATTTTTAAAACCGGAAGTATTGCCCTATAGCAAGCTGCTGCATGTCCGTGTCTGTTTTAAGGATTGCTCTAAATGGGATCTGTATGAAAAGTCCGTCATAAAAATGGAATTATCTCGGCTTTTTGCTCAAAATGTGGTGTTTTTGCAAAAACCTACCCATATTCAAAAGCTGATTGCAAAAGAACTACTAAAGGTAGGATGAAACGGTTTTTTTTTGTTTGAAAGCAGAGGGTCTGTTCTTTCATTTGGTATATTGTATGTTTATATATTTAAAGAAGAACATTTTCTGGAAGGCATTAAACTTTGGTGAAAATCATGAAAAACGCTGGCGCTGGCTGGCAACTTTTTTTAAAAACGATGGCGGTGAAAGAGTTAACGGTAGGGTAACACATTTTGAAAAATGCTAACGGTAGCCGCCTAGCAATGAAATCCCGATCCCACCCTCAAGTCAAATCGGCATCCAAAGTCACGCCTCTTTCCAAACACATGAACACGCACAGATCAGACGGTCACATCTCATGTCTCATTCAGCTGTGAGAAAACTTTGCAGTACAAAGTCGAATAACACTTCCAAAATAACCAAACAACTGGTTTACATCAAGTTAGTTTAAGCACACGTTCGGTTGTGTAGACGTAGTAACTATATCGTTACGATAATCCGTAAACGAACACAAATTTCATAAGCAACACAATGTTTCATCAAAGTAGAATATCTGAATCCATCTTAGTACAAACATATCGCGTACCTACCTTACCAAAATAAACAGTGCAACGACCCTTTCAGACCCTTTGCCTCCTGCAGCTGTTTCATCTCGTGGTAAAGCAGTAAAGTTACCGATGTTAATTTGGGTTTTTGCTCTTGCTGATCCAGGCAGTTTTTGCTGTTGTTATTATAAAAGATGTCTTTCATTGTGTGCCTCCTGTGTAGGTTGTCATTTCAGCAGAAAAGTTTGCTGTTCTCACTGTTTACAGACAAGAGGTAAGCGCAGGTGAACACGCCGATGACGTATGGTGTCTGTGTGGACTCGCTGCGCGGTGGGCATTCAAATTACACTTATGTATGAGGGATAAAAATGGAAACGTCCGTCTATTTTGCCAATTAAACCGAAACATTTTAAATGGTTTGTTGGGCTTTTATCAGAGGTTGGATGCCTCACTAATTGGTTTGATTTAGCTAATTAAGAAAGATGTTCTTAATTATCCAATTGTCTAAATGTGTGCAGGGATTGTAACTAATAAACAGATTAGAAACAGTGATTGGCTTTGAAATATGTTTTTTTATTGGTTTTGACCAATAAACCAGAACATTTTGGGATAGGTGCTTGACCTTTGATCAGAGGTTGGATGTGTAATTTAATGGTTTAATTTAGCCAATTAATACAGAGGCTAATAATTAAGCAATTGTTTAAATGTGTGCAGGAATGTGGGTAATCAGGGACGTGCACAGACATTTTGAGGGGCAGGGGCTCAAGTGAAATAAAGGGCACTTCTCTTCTTTTTTTTTAAACAAAAAGTATATATATTAACGCAATTCTGACTTCCTTTTTAAAAAAAATATTAAAAAGGTTAATTAATTTTATCTTCCTCAAACTCACGCAATTGTTTAATTTTCAAAAGATGTCTACAAAATAATCAGTTCACACAGTCACCATGGTCTCCTTAGTAGTAGGTTTATAGAGCAGCAAAGGAAGCCATTACACAATGTGCATGTTTTGAAAACATTAAATTACATTACAATAACATTAATTACAAATTTGTTAAAATGCTAAAAACAAAGTTGTGACTGCTGAGTTAGCGCTACATGCCAATAAATGCTATATCATATGCTAGCGTTTAGCTGATTAGTTGTTAGTTGTTACTCAAAATGTATTTTTGTCTAATAAGGGCTCAAAATATAAGGTCTGTTTACTAATGTGAGCTTCTGGCATGAGCCTCAGAGCAGAGCTCAACATTATTATTCATGACCCTTTCAAATAGGGCAAAAATAGACCATTTAATTAAAATGTCAAATTCTAGGGTTGTAAATAGACATGTAAAAACGTTTCTGGATAATTTTTGAACTTAATAAAGCAACCTACATTCTATGTAATTGTCAAAGAACAATTTAATATATTATGACAACACATCCTATGGCACCTTTAATCTTAGGTTTCATATTTATTAGGGTTACACATGTCAGAAACATCAAATATAGATTAGGCCTATTTTATTTGTATTTTATATTTTACTTTTTTGTGATGTCAGTGAAAATTCAGACTGGGCAAGTAAAATACTGAACCATCAGATTTCTTCCCAATCTACTCCAGCACTCCAGTATAACACATTATACTTATTTAACAGCCATTACAAAAAATGCTAACAAAAAAGCTTACTACTGTAGTTAGCAATTATTTTATTGTTTGTGCTTTATTATTTTATGAGCAGTCTGTTTAAACTACATACACTACACTGTTACAAGTTTGCAACTCTTCAGGTTAATATTGGATTGCCAGCCATGGAAAACAATGTCCCTTAATCGTTATGTGTAACAACGTGTCCCATATTTTGTGCATAAAACTGTTAATATAAGAATGCTTTCATCCTCACACACTTACCGTTAGCCTGCCTGCATAATCATGCACATGATCGCGTCTCGTTCAGGCTGAGCTTTGGCGCTTGAAGCACGAATGATGCAGCAAGAGTGTTGACAAACCAATCATAAAGCGAAGTAAGTTAGAGAGGCGGGACTAAGGAAAGTTAAAGCCAATCATATTAGCGATGTGAATTTTGGAGGCGGGACTCATTTGTTAACCGTTTGTGTGCCACAAATAGCGCTATTTTTCGTTATATAAGAGTTTAAATCTCATTTAAATCATTTCTGAATAAATTAATGTTAAATTAAATAAGCAACAAGTAAAAAACACAAGAAACAGACAGACATCAGTTGTTATACGAATAAAGATCATATTATTATTATTTTTTTAAAAGCACCCCAGAAAAAAAGGGCACTTTCTCTCCAGGGATAAAAAGGGCAGGTGCTCAAGCCCCCTTTGATGTCTATGTGTGCACGTGCCTGTGGGTAATGAACATATTATAAACAGTAATTTGCTTAGAAATTTGTGTTTATACATGGTTTATGAACAACATTTCTTTGGATTGTGCCACTATAATTGTGTATTTCTGTTCTTAATGAATTGAGGACCTTAACACTCCAAACCTTTGCCAGCAGTAGATGTTTAAGTTTGAAACATCTGTGTTTTACATTTGGATAAATAGCTGTTCAAATATGCATGTGTAATGTTTTTTTTTTTGTTCCAGGAGTCATTTTTGATTGTGATGAATGGCACTTTTGAAATTACTTTAAGCTTTATTGTGTAATATGCATATGTGCAATGTATTTAAGCAATAAATACAATAAGTTCATGTGTTTGTTTTAAGGACTGACAAGCTATTTTCTTTGGCCTATGAATTGTAAACCTCATTATTATTATTCCTTATTTCAGACTAATGGGTCCATATCAGAAGAAAAACAAATTACAATACATAGGGCTGCACGATGTGAGGAAAAGTTGCGATGTGCGGTGACATTGTTTAATGTTGCAATGACGATGTGAGTTGCGATAAATATTTTATATTTTTTCATGTTTTAGGGGCCATTCACATGTCATATTCTCGAGGACATTAAAACAAATCGCCAAGGATGCGAAAATGTACTTTTAAAGCAGAATTTCCTGGTTTAAAATTAAGGTGTTTCCTTCTACTGTTTCTGTGTTCATCCAATCATGTGTCCGTAACCGGGCAAAATAAAACAGGTAACACGGTGGATTGGCCAGGCGTTTACTTTCATTTGATTGGAAGCTCAACTTATCGCCTAGCAACTACCTGTGCTGTCGGTTGGTCGCACGCGTCGCATCCACAGATTCCACACACACATCCTAGATGAAAGTTTGAGTTAGGTTGCTAGACTAGTCAGCTTTTAAAACGATCGATTTACTCAGTTTTGTGAAATGGAGGGAGAGACGGACGAGGAGGATAATAACACAACAAAATCGGGTAAGCCACCAGTGTCCAAAAAAAAAAAAGATTTACAACCTACAACTCGGACTGGGCGAAAAGAGAAAACTTTTCAGAATGGGTAAGGCCAACACAAGGAGACCCGTTCTCCGCTACCTGTGTTTTGTGTCATGCTAAAATTTCAGTTAAATATGAAGGAAAAACAGCGCTGGAAAATCATGCAAAAACAAAGAAGCACCAGAGTTTTGCATTAAGTAAACGCAAAAATGTTGCCATTGCAACGTTTATGACAAAGAAAGGTTCACCAGAAGAAGAAAGGATAGCAGTAGCTGAGCTTAGCAGTGTATACCATGGAGTGCTTCACGGCCACAGCTACTTATCTACAGATTGTGGTAATAAAGTAAATGCAAAAATCTTTCATGACTCAAGTATTGCCACAAAAATGTCATGTGGAAGAACAAAAAGCGAAGCTTTAGTTCAAAACGTCCTAGCACCTTACAGTCAGGAGCGTTTAGCTACAGAACTGAAAAATACCCCATATTTTTCTGTCTGCTCTGATGCATCAAACTCAGGGAGCGCTAAACTTTATCCATACACAGTCCAATATTTCCATGAAGATGAGGGTGTTAAATATGGGCTATTGGATTTTTACGAAGACCCCCATGAAACCAGCAGAGTTTTTTACAAACAAATTTTGGATATCACAGAAGCAAATGGCTTGTGTGTCAGCCAGATCAGTTCATATGGTGCTGACAATGCATCTGTAAATTTTGGCAAGCATAATTCTGTATTTCAAAAACTGAAAGAAGTCACTCCACACATCATAAAGGGTAACTGCAAATGCCACTTGATCCACAACACCCTGAAAAACGCAAACAGAATTCTCAGCGCTGCAGGTTATGATGTTGAATCCATTGTCCTAAAAATTTACAGTGAATTCTCATGCTCAGCCAAAAAAGTAGAATCTTTGAAAGAATTTTGTGTGTTTACTTCAGTACAGTACAAAGAGATACTGAGGCATGTTCCAACCCGTTGGTTATCTCTATTGCCTGCAATTCAGCGGATCCTGGAGTGTTGGCCTGCCCTCAAGTCTTATTTTTTGTCACTGGGAAAGAAGGATTGTCCTGACATTATCTGGAAGGTTGTATGCAGAAGTGGTCCTGATGCTGCCGACAGCAATGATGAGGATGATGTGACAGTCTCTGAATGTTTCCTGTTGCTCATGCACAATGTAATGCAGGAATTTGACAGCGCAATTCGGAAGTTGGAAAATGAGAGTGCTACTCTACTGGATGTTCATGGAGTAATTAGCTGATTGCGCAGTCAACTAATCTTGCGTCGTGCAGACAGATTTTATGGTAGTAAAACGAAGCAAGCATTCCGAAAACTAAGTGCAAGAGCCCAAACAGAGTTTGCAACACTGGTCGACAGCTTCTTTGAAAAGGCTGTTCAATACCTAGAGGCTAACTTTGATTTTGATGATCCAGTTATGTCTAACGCTAGCTGTCTGGGACTGAGTGGTCCAATGGAATGGGATGCTCTCGAGCGACTGGTTGACAAATTAGCTTTGAGCATTGATGAAGACAAACTGTATCAGGACTACACTGTACTAAACAATGTATTTGAAAGCATCCCAGAAGAGCTGGCACCAGACAAGAAATGGGCTTTTTTTTCAAGAAGGAGAAAGCAGCAACTGAATTGCTCAAAGTGGTATCATTTGTTTTTTCTGTCCCTGTCAGCAACGCCTATGCTGAGCATGTATTTAGCCACATGGAGGATGTCTGGTCAGACAAAAGGAACAGGATGTCAGTGGGGTTGGTCAATGCTGAACTTCAAGTTAGATTAAACTTTAAATTATCATGCTTGGAGTTTAAAGCATTCATTGAGGGACAGCCGAGACTTCTGCAGGCAGCAAAAAGTGATCAGAAATACACATGGAAAAAGAGGTGAGAAATGTCAGTTTTAGGTTTCCCAAATTTACTAAGTTAACAAAAACTTTAAATTTTAATTAAGTTGTTTATAATCTATTATAATACATGTAATCATGTTTTAATGGCTAAATAATAAAGCCTATCTTTGTACAAATGATTATATTTTATAATAGATTATAATTATGCAGTATGTTTACACAATGTTTATACAAAAGTGTATTTAATGTATGTATTTAATGTATGTATTGAATGTAGAAAGGAGTCCAGAGTGAGTGCATCTACATCAGGGAGTGCATCTATGTCAGGGAGTGCATTTATGTCAGGGAGTGCATTTATGTCAGGGATAGCATCTACATCAGGAAGTGTATCTACAACAGCGAGTGCATCTACGTCAGGACAAATATAGGTAAGAGAGGGAATAGAGTCCTACAACTGTTAACATAGTATATTAGCAAATATGAGTTGACCCCCCTCCAAAAAACAAAACAAAAATACATTTCATCTGAGTGTACCGGTTTTTCACAAATCAAAGGTGGCAACCCTACTCACGCGTCCTGCGAGAACAGCATTAGTGAAACAAAACACAAGAGCAATACTTTTAATAAGGTAGCCTAACATTTTTCTAACAAACACTCCCGTATCAGAAATTAGCAGCACAGTAATTACTGACAACGTAAAGGGTATGCCATTTGAATAAAACAACGAAAATAAATGAACAAAGTTCAACAAACTGTAATAAAACGGTAGCATACTTTCAAAATTAAGTTTATTTACTAACACTTACACCATATAATATGTTTTTTCATCAGTAGAACAATAAAGAAGATATTTTGCAGAAACCCCAGTGCTCCGTTATTCAAGTCAACCGATCCGCACACTTTAAGAGCTAAAGCATATACATCCAATACAAAAGTAATCCCCCATAACTCAGTGTGACATATTGGCGTCTTGTGAAGCAAATCAATCAGTTTTTGCAAGAAACTGAACGTTATTTACAACACTATAAGCGTGAATGCCAAAGTAGGAAGCGTGCTTTCCGTTCGAGGCGATCTCTTCCACTGGTGGCGTTTGGTGGCTGTTGGCTATGGATGTTGGTCTCTCTGCGCCACCTATAGAGCGGGAGCGTGAAGCGCACTTCCTGCTTGGCAAAAGCTCTGCATTAACGCTGTAAAATATTTATTATTTATATATTTATTAATATTTATAACTCGATCATCCACCTTCTCTGTCAGTAACATCCGTGGCTGTTGACGTTTACGCGAAAAAGAAAGTACACGGAGGGACACAGAGTTAACTCTTTCCCCGCCATTGACGAGATATCTCGTCAATTAAGAGAAAACGCTTCCCCGCCAATGACGAGATTTTCCGTCTTTCCGCAATACCGCTATTATCCACCAGGTGGCGCCCTTCCGCAACTTTTTAAAACCGGAAGTATTGCCCTATGGCAAGCTGCTGCATGTCCGTGTCTGTTTTAAAGATCACTTTGAATGGGATCTCTATGAAAAATCCGTCATAAAAATGGAATTATCTCTGCTTTTTGCTCAAAATATGGTGTTTTTGCAAAAACCTACCCATATTCAAAAGCTGATTACAAAAGAACCACTAAAGGTAGGATGAAACGGTTTTTTTTGTTTGAAAGCAGAGGGTCTGTTCTTTCATTTGGTATATTGTATGTTTATATATTTAAAGAAGAACATTTTCTAGAAGGCATTAAACTTTGGTGAAAATCATGAAAAGCGCTGGCTGGCAACTTTTTTTAAAAATGCTGGCGGTGAAAGAGTTAAAATACTTTTCACTGTACTTCATGCGCTAGAGATGACAAAATTTTCAAAAACTCCAAAGCTCAAAATTTATAACACGACTAGACAGAGCAGACATTCTCATTTACAAAGACACCTGGATTGTAAAAATCCATTGAGGATTGAGAAGTTATATTTTTTATATTAGAAATCAGAGGAAAGAGTTATATATGGATGTCTATGGAATGTGTGTGACCGAAAATGCTGCTTATTTACATGTTTTTGCTTATAACTTTCTCATTTTATCAAATATTTGCATGCAATTTTAACAGAAGGCAGAATTTTGATAGTTCTTTTAACTTAAATCATTAACATTTACTGTTTTAGGAATGTTTATCGGACCCATGGTAACCATGGTTTTAAGAACAATGCCTGCAGTGGACGTTCTGACATGACATTCACTGTAGTCTACCATAAACGTAATATTCAAATTTCCGCGATTTATTTAAAGTGACACCATGTAATTTTTCAACCTTCATAATAAATTTTCAAGACCCTTGTGATAGTACATCGACTTTAAATAGGTTGAATGACATGTCTACCATAGCCTGACGGGGTCTGTATCACTTTTACTCGTATTTTAAAACTTAGGGTTTCTGGTAGTAACCAGAGCACAAAAAAAACTACAAAATTCGACTGCTTTACGGCATACGTCACTTCCTCCACACAATTTGTTTTTAACGTGAATTTTGCTTGAGGCTACTTAAGGAGTGTAGAGAGCAGTTTCTAATATGTGACTCTGTGGCACAGTCTTTAGTGTCACGGACCTATGACACGGGCGACCCGGGTTCGATTCCCCTTTAAGGCAATTTTTTATATAAACTGTTGATTCATACATAAATGCGATGTTCTTTATAAATTACGGCGATTATATTGCATATAGTTCCCTGTATTCAGATGCTGTGTTCACGTATTTACCTTTCTTTTACTGTGTCTATGGTATTTACATTACAATCCAAGATGCTACAGCAGTCAAACTTGCTCACAGTGTAAAACCAAACCCTACTCATTCACCAATCAGATCCGAGCGTTTCTCTCTTCTCTCTTCCTCATTTGCTGCGTTCCGCTGTCACTCGCGTGACGTATTACAAAGCGGCAGACCTAAACGCATGGGTTTACTTGGATTTGGAGCGATTTTCACACAAAAAAGAGGAATAACGAGCGCCATTGCGGAAAATCCTGGTGGCGAGGGAGAGAGAGAGGATGCAACAATATTTGTTTGGAAAAAGGCAAGGAAATACGTCTGGTCGTTTCTGAATTGGAAGGCTGCAGCCTCCGGAGGTCAAATATGCAGGCTGCACACGTCATCAAGCCTGGGTTATTAAGGTAAACTGAGCATTACATTCGCAAGTCATAAGCATACTGCAACAATTTACGATTAACTATGTATAATAGTCAACTTTGTAATTGTTAATATTGTGAAATAAGAGAGTCTTGATGACGTATACAGCTTAGAAATACGACATCCGGAGGCTGCAACCTTCAGATTGAGAAATGGCTTCTGCCACGACGAGTTCCTCATCAGAAAGTTGTAACATGACTGCGTTTCTCCCTGTTGTCTCAAAATGCTGATCGTTTAGCATTTTAAATGTTTAGTTTTTAGTTTAGTTTTAAGGTTGGCCAGTTCCTTTCCTTTGCGACAGTGCTGCGGCGCTTGTGGGCTCTAGGGGCGCTAGAAGTGAAAAATACGTGTCTAGCACCCCCTAGTGGCCAAAAAGTTTCATGGTGTCCCTTTAAATACAATCTCCTCCATAGATTAAGATTACCATGTTTCAGTATCAAGATAAAAGATATATGTTATGGTCCACCTAGTGTCCAGAGTTTAGTGGTAGCACACCGATCGGTTGAAGGTGATACAAGATGTTGTGAACTAAAAACACCACTGGTTTAAAAGCTCAAAATATCAAACGCTTCTGGTGGTCGGACTTGACGTATTTATTGTCGTATTTAGTGAAAACATATTATTTACAACCATGCGACGAGAATTGGAAATTGCATGAGATGCGTTGTAAAAGTCCCGCGCGGGCGGAAACACCGTTTATGCCTGAGAATTTCGACGCGCGTGCCCGCATTGCTATAGTAAAATAAAAATGTAAATGGAATCATGCTGTTTTAGTAAAAAGCGTCTTGTACAGTGCTGAACGATCTCACTGGAGTGTTGCCCACAGCGCCGCCACTGACCGGTAGGCTAAATCAATTCGTAGGATTTGATGAATCGATATTGAATTGACAAAACAAATAATTGCTATGCATTGATGAATCGATATTTTACCAAGCCAACTTAAACGCACACGCACACATAGACACACATCATACCTGTTATTTATGACACGATAGGGAGGCAATTTTTTAATCATGTGGCGTCAACATTGATATGATAAATGAATGATTTCATGAAACACAAGTAGCACGAACCGCATTTGAAGCCACCGATTAGGTCGCAATATTCAAAGACAAAAGATTAAATGCAGCACAGCTGTTACCATCAACGGGGTGTAAATAAGGCAGTTCTCTGGGGAGCAAAGCTGTGCGTATGCGCAGTAGCCTGAAATGGCTGCCCGGGAAGACTTCATCATAATTCTGTGGACTGACTCTGAGCCTGAGGTAACTGGAATTTTCACGGTCTTTTCTGGACATCGCCCCTCTCCCCCTCTTTGTGATTTATAACTTACAGAAGTTAGTTAAATGAACATTCACATCCCAGAGACAACTCACAAGTAATTAAGACGATGTGTAACTTTAAGTTTAACTTTGTGAAAACTTACAGACTTGAGTTGATTATCTTAAACTTGCCATGCTTATTAGAGCTAAATAGCAAAAGTAAGTGCACATAACTTAATGAGGCTATAATGTTTTACAGTGTACTAGGGGTGACCCCGAAAAGTCAAAGATTCGATGCATCGATAGGAGAAGCCTGATTCAACTACCAATCTCACAGTTGAATCGTCGCAGATGTGTTATGAAATGAGGATCATTCAATTTTGACCGTATGGGTGCACACATTATCTGATTTCACATATAACAGCTTTCTCACAATATATTAATATACTGCATATTATGATAATGCTGCAAATAATATGTGAAGTAGCAGCTTTCAATAAATATTTTTAAAATGCGTTTATAAATCCAACAACCCCTGTGACCGGGCTACACGTCCATATGAGGTTTCTATGTTAATAAACCATTGCCCCTTTGTTTCTACATTTAAAAGACAAAGCTGGCAAATTATATTATGCCTTTCGTTCTTTTAATAATTTCTATATTTTATTTTATTTATAAATCACTTTGGGTTATCTGATTTAACTATTTGGCTTGTGTTTTGTTTCCGTGCACTTGAGGCATTTTGCATATTTGTTCTGCACTTTGTTACTTCTGACCTTATTTTATAAAAAAATTGTATTTATTATAAACGTAAAATTTATAATTTACAGTCACAATCACTAATTATTTGTCATTTCTCATTTGTCTGGTTTTTTTGGTCATGACTGTTTTGACGCGCTATCTCCAAATTAAATAAAAACACTGAATTGTAGTCGGACTTTGCAAGGCAGGATCACCTTTGTTATTTTTTTAGGTTTAGTTATCAAAATGTATTTTTGTGTGATGTTCTGTAGATCGTGGCTTTAAAATGTTATGAGGAATAATTAAACAAATGTTGCCTTACATTTTACCTTAAAAAATATAAATGCATCATCACTTTTGTCTTCGTTTATTACTTAAAAGACAGTTTTGGTCACTTTATCAGAAAGTTGTTTATGTGTGCTGCTTGTGAAAGAAAATAAAAGTTACCAATTTGTACCTGGTCTGGCCCCCTCCCAACCCATGCACACAAACATAGATGATTCGACTATCGGTCGACTATGGAAAGATTCGACAATTCTGATTCGAATATGTAAATCCTTAGTCGAGGTCACCCCTACAGTGTACGCATACTCCGAGGTGTGCATATATTTACACACATTTCTATGTATAAGTGCAATTTGATAAATTCCACACTTTGCGTAAAACTGTTCCTACGCACACTTTACGCACACTTCTGTGCGTACGAACGCCTGATAAATGAGGCCCCTGGACTGTCATTTTTTACCATTACAATTTACCACATCTTTTAATAAACTGTTTGATTTTACTCTCTGCCTCTGTTGTCTTCTGTCCCTGACAAGTGATTCAGTGTTCCTCCAAAAATGTTTTGAATAATGTTCTTATAACCAAAAAACCTTCAGCAAAGTTTTTATAATTTGATGCAAACGTTAGGAAAACGTTAATATAATGGGGATGAAACATTCTAATAATGTTTTAAAGTTATTTAAAATTTTTATAACAAGACTGGAAAGTTCTAAAAACTTTCTAATAACGTTATCATAACCAAACAATAAAGGTTATAAAAAGGTCAAAACATTGTAGTTTTTAACGTTCTAAGAACATTTAGAACATAATGTTTTTATAATCTGTTACAAACTTTCGAAAAACGTTCTGAGAACATGAATATAATAGTGGATTTAACGTTTCAATAACGTTTTTAAAAACGTTATTAGAACATTAATACAACAACAGACTAAACCTTTCTAAAAACGTTTTGAATAACGTTCTTATAACCAAACATTAACGTTCATTCCACGTCTAAAAAACTGGACGCTTTTAACGTTCTAAGAACGTTAAAAATACACGTTTCCTAACTTTCGTAAGACGCTATGGGAACGTTTTTATAACGTTAAATTGTTAGCTGGGTAGCGCTAAGGACGTTGCCCTACAGGTGACACACACACAGGTCCTAAAGACGCTTAAGCAGGTTAACCCCCGTAAAGCTGTGGGACCTGACGGAGTGTCACCCAGAGTATTAAAGTCCTGTGCCAAACAACTTACAGGTGTGTATGCAGATATCTTCAACCAGTCCCTGTCACAAGCGGTAGTTCCGCGTCTTTTTAATTCCTCTTTTGTGATACCAGTTCCTAAGAAACCTGACACTGCAACCCTGAATTACTTTAGGCCTGTGGCTTTAACACCAGTTGCCATGAAGTGCCTGGAAAAACTGGTTTTAACACACATAAATTCGCACATCCCGAACACCGCATACCCATTTCAGTTTGCCTATCGCCCAAACAGATCTGTGGACGATACCGTAGCCTTTGTTTTACACCACACACTTCAACATCTAGACTACAACAAAACATATGTCAGGATGCTCTTTCTAGACTACAGCTCCGCTTTTAACACCATCCATTCTGCAAAACTCATTGTAAAGCTAACAGATCTCGGGCCGGTCACTACCTGGAATTGGATTTTGGACTTTCTTCTAAACAGACCGCAAGTGGTAAAGATGGGAGGGATAATATCAGGAAACCTTACAGTCAGCACAGGTACCCCCCAAGGCTGTTGCCTCAGTCCAAAGCTCTATACACTATATACTGTACACATGACTGCGTTTCCACTCAGGACAGTTCACTTATTATCAAATATGCAGATGACACAACCATCTTGGGCCTTATTAAGGGGGAGATGAAACAGGATATAGGGAACTGGTCAATGACATCATGGCCTATGGAGAGGAAAATGACCTGTTCCTCAATGTAGACAAGACCAGAGAGCTTGTCATAGACTTTAGGAGGAAAAGCCCTCTTCTGCAGCCACTTACACACTAAAAAATGCTGGGTTAAAAACAACCCAATTTGGGTTATTTTGGCAACCCAGCGCTGGGTCAAAAAGGGACGTACCCAGCGTTGGGTTGTTTTATGTTTGACCCAGCATGCTGGGTTGTCATTTTTACCCAATTATGGGTTAAAAAATACTACAGTGCTGGGTTAATGTAACCCAAAATGGGTTGGAAATTTAAATTAAGTTTAATTTTAAAATGTTAGTCAAATTTTAGTAATTAAAAGGACTAAAATAACACATCTACAGCAAAACAGACTTCAGTAATCAAAATCTGAAAATTTATTTTTGTTTTATCAAGTAATCATTTGTGAATACATTTTTTTTTTATTTCCCATCACTCCCTCCCCATTGACAAAATTCTATGAAAATGCATGAAACCACATCACAAAGATTTGAAATAACTTGAAGAAAATATGAAGTGAAGTCTAAACACAATTCATAACATTTAAGATCTTGAGCATAAGATATCATGTGAGAAATACTCATATCAATTTGTAATTGTACTGTAGAAGAAAAGTACAAGTATTTGGGAGTAATAGTAAATAAAAACAACAACAACAGCATAAAAGAGGCAAGGTCACAGACAGTAATAACAAAAATTACTGTTTGTCAGCAAAAATGAATGCTCGCAAAACTCTTATTGTTGGTGTTTCATCCCCAGAAAGTCCATACACCACAGTCTGTAAAAACTGCCACACTGTGGAACACTGCTTTGGGTAGTCTATATCAAATACGTAGAATGCCTTGAAGCAAACATCAACTGCAGCAAGCAATGTAGTTTGCTCGAGTGCCTCTCCATTTATAATGGCAAAGGCTTGAAAGCACTGGTTATCTCCAAGCATGAGAACATGCAGAAATTCTGTCTCTTTTGATCGCAGGTACTCAGCCATATTGGTCCCAATCTGACAACCAAAAATAAAAAATTAGAGGGGAAGAAAGATTTGGCATCAATTTAGAACACAAAAATTAAAAACTAATGTAAATACCTTTAGGAACAGTAGAGGCTATGACACACCAAGCCAACCATCGGTCAATGCACTAGTCGGACCCCTGTTGATGTCACTAGTTTTTTTATGTCGACTTGGTGTGTCATGTCCTTAAAGGGTTAGTTCACCGAAAAATAAATACTTAAATTAAATTAAATCTGTTCATCATATAAAGCGATCAAGTCTCTTCAGAAAATTTGAAATACAGTAGATTCATATGAATTACTTTTACAATCTTTTTATTAACTTTTTTTCACTATGTCAATAGTGAGACAGAAAGCTCTCAAATTTCATTAGAAATATCGTCATTCCAGTCCGAAGATGAACCAAAGTCTTAAAGGTTTGGAACGACAGGAAGGTGAGTAATTGATGACAGAATTTTCATTTTTGGGTGACACTACTGTATTTTTTCACTCAAAAATTACATTAAAAACATTACTAGATTTGTGATGTTGATAATTGTTAAAATGTGTCAGTCTGTGAAAAGAGTCTATACAAAATATTGTAAATACTTAAATCATGTAGTTTTAGCAATGGCTGTCAACTTACAGGTTGTTTGTCTATAAAGGACTTCCGGGTTTCTATGAAAGTTGGTTTAAACGTTTTCCTTCCAATCTTGTACACTGATGTTGGAAGGACTACAGGAAGTACTTGCAAGGCGACATCACTCTGCTTCTCTTTAGAATACAATGAAAATATGTTCACAATAATCACTCAAAAAAACCCTTCATAAAACTGCAATAAAATTTGACTAAAATAAATCTGGATGTATTACATTCATTTATTAATTAATTGTGTTACAAAAAAAGTTAACAAAATGAAAATGGAAATTCATGACAAACAGTGATTGTAAACAGGGAAAATCTCTCCTTCCCTTTCAGTCGGTCACTACGACGTCACGTCGTGACCGACGAATTGGGAACTCGCTTAGAGAGACCAATCTGCTTCGTACTCTACTAAAACGCCAATGAACTTGGCATTGAGATATTTGCATAATGCTGGCGCCGCCCCGCCAGGTGCGTATATAAGCCACAGGTGCAAATATGGAAATTAGCTTTTTTCGCTTCGAAAGCCGGCTTTATCTGCTACTGAGAAGCTACTCTCTGCTCTTCTGGGAACGGTTGCTGAAGTTGATTGACAAGCAGTACTGACACAGCGGACGCTCGCAGTATTCCACTGCTCTGCATATTTTTTGTTTTGAGTTTAGTGTGTGCGTTGCCTCTCCCTGTTCGCATCATCATCTGAGCACCTAAAGAGTGATTTCCCTAAAGAGTGATACGTGAGAGCTCTGTGTCTTTTTAAAGACAGCCACTCTCTCGTATATTCGGAGATCAGCGTCCTTTTCAGGATAGCTTTTCCTCTGTGCGATCTTGGATGCGAGAAGTACAGGGATTCCAGTGACGGTCACGAGCGCTGTCTTCGTGCTTGGGCATCGAGCACTCCGAGGCTGCGTTCGTGGAGAGCTTTTGTTCTCTCTGTGAGAGCATAACCCTCTTGGATTGCGGAGACGACTGTCGTTTCTACGGGAACGGCGTCCGCGCCTTTGCAGTGCTGAACGCCGCCATGGTGCGGCTGTCAAGCGCTCGCAGGACGCTCTTCGCATCACTACGCTGAGTAGGACGGAGGATGCGTCCTTCACCTACCGGCCTTCTCATCCTCAGCCGGTTGAGGCTCCGGTGGAGACTGCAGAGTCGTGTTCTGAGATTTCTGCCGAATCCATTGGACCTCCTTCTGGTCCCGTCACTTCTACAGCATCAGAGGGGTGCCCATTTTTTCCCTCCGAGGCGGAGTCGTCCCGGAGATGGCGGCCGTGCCCGCTCGAGCGGCGGAAACGGTAGAGTTGGAGGGGTTAATTCCTCTCCGCCCGAACCGTCCCGCCCACATGATTGGTACTTCGGAGCTGCCCGGGCCTCTACGGTCCTCACCTCCTGTGCCTGCCTTTCCCGACGGCACGAAGAGCTGACATGATTTGCGGCCGTCTCGGCCGTTCAGCTTCACCCCTCATCTCCCTCACTAACGGAGCCGCTAAGGGGGGATCCCTTCAGTTGAGCGGGGGGTTGCGATGCAGCTGCGTTCCTGGAGGGACCACCCAACCCTTCCCTCCCGTGTTTGTATAGACAGTCGTCCGGTTACGGGCGCTGCCCATCAGGCATGCGGAGACGCGGCTTCAGCCCTGCACGCATTAACGTACTGCAGGTTCACCAAACGAAGGCTTTAGAGATATACGAGGGAAGCCGCGACCTTCAGTCGTGCGATGTCCACCACAGTGTTCAAGATCGCCACCTTTGGCTATGTCTGGCTTATATGACGGAACAACTTCCTGAATGCTCCTGTCTCACAGACCAGCCTCTTCGGCGAGCCCGGGGAGTCGTAAAGCTCCGCTGCGCAGACTGAGGCGATCTCCTAGGTCGTGCCCCGGCGGATGAGAGCTGCCCTGGTCCACCAACGCCGGCTCCTCAGTCTGTCTCTCGCCGTCGGCGTCCTGCGGCGGCCACCTCCGTTCCCCTCCTCGGACCCCATCTCGGCAGCGCAGGGGAACCGGTCGTCAGCAGCTCGCCCCGCCCGCTTAGCCGCTTCCCGTGAAAATCGGGAGTTTAAGTGGCCAGAGACGGGCGACCCGGAGTGGCAGAGGATCACTCTTCAGGAGACAGTGATTCGCTCCTTCCCCCGGTAGAGGGTCGGGTGGAAAATCCTTGGTTTGCATATGTTCCACCGGCTGTCCAGCCGGTACCCACTTAACCACACATAAGAGTGCATTCCTCTTTCCTCTCCAGGTCTCCGGAGGATCGAGAGAGCCGTGAGCGTACACCTGCTCACCCTACCTCTCCTCTATCGCCAGCGGGTGTCCTGAGGAGTCCGAGCTCTCCACTGAGGAGACCGGACCACCAGCACCCTCATCGGAGTCTGCGCTCTCCGCTGAGGAGACCAGACGACCGTCACCCTCAGCGGGCTCAGGTCAGTGTCTCACACACACATACTGTAGATGTTTATGCTGTTACAGCAGTCGCACCGGCAGTATCACCTGTCTCGCTTCGCTGCCCCACCGCGGGTACTTCGGTAGTGTCGTTAATTCTCCTCGTACGGTCCCGGGATGCTTCGCTTGACGTGACGTCGTAGTGACCGACTGAAAGGGAACGTCTCGGTTACGTATGTAACCCTCGTTCCCTGAAGGAAGGGAACGGAGACGTCACGTCCCGTCGCCACAGGGCTGCTCCCTGCTGTTTATCGGCCGGTCACACTTTCCGGCTTTCTCAGCGAAATGAAGCTAATTTCCATATTTGCACCTGTGGCTTATATACGCACCTGGCGGGGCGGCGCCAGCATTATGCAAATATCTCAATGCCAAGTTCATTGGCGTTTTAGTAGAGTACGAAGCAGATTGGTCTCTCTAAGCGAGTTCCCAATTCGTCGGTCACGACGTGACGTCTCCGTTCCCTTCCTTCAGGGAACGAGGGTTACATACGTAACCGAGACGTTTTTTTAGAATGACATGAGAGATAGTAATTCATTTTTAGAATTATTCATTTGTAACAGTGTTCTTAATAACCATTACCTGCTGACATCAATTCTACACCGGAAAGTAGATCAAGAGATTGTTTCTCTCTGCTGGCAAACTGCAGAATCTTATCCTTAAACACATGTACCCAATTTTCGGTGAGCTTTGAAGCGGAGTCTGGATTCAAAATTAAGAAATCCTGGGATCTAAAAAATACAAGACAAAGGCCAACATGGCAAACATAGTTGTAAAACAACAAGAAAAAAAAGAAAATACTTAGCCAATGTTTGTATTTCTTAAATTTAAACCCACCATGCCTGGAGCGTCGAGGAGACGTGGATACTCCTTGAATATTTCCCTGATTGTCTTTGTTCCATTTTCACGAATCCATTTGGCCCTATGGATAGACGTCTCCTTCATGTACTGCTCAACCTGACTTAGTGGCCAGATATTATTTTTAAGCCACTTTGTCATTTGAGTAGCTCTTTCTACATCTACATTTGACTCTGTTGAGAACAGAAATGTAAATCACAAACAGAATTTTTGAATGGGAAAATACACTTTATTGCCAAAAGTTTGAAGGCCTCGCTCGTAGCCTCCGCTCTAATTCATCCCAACGATTTTCTATTGGATTGAGGTCAGGACTCTGTGCAGGTCAGTCAAGTTACTCCACACCAAACTCACTCATTCATGTAGGGCCCTATAAAATCAGTTTTATTTGTTCCCAATTTCCGTTTTTCCGCTCGCTAGAAATGCATAAAACTGAACAAATACATGAGGATTTGTGTTCGGACTTTGGACAGATGCGAGAGCGCGTGCATGTGAGACAGGTGCAGTGAGACAGACGTGGATGAGTATCTTTGCGCTCACAGTGAACAGAATGTTGACAAAACTTACAAAATAACAGTTCTCCGGTCACATAAAAGTCATGTGGGAACTGCTCGGAGCTAAGTGCTTAGCATCGAATTTCTTAATTTTTTTCGGTGACGAAAGCAGAGTCGTGGAGAACCCCTTCGCCATGGTTTCAGTGTTTTGGAGGGGGTCTGAAACGACGGGAGGGGTGTTGCCCAGATTTACTTCCCCCGGTCTGCATTTCCCCCAAACATACGTTATTCTCCCACACAAAAACAGAATTTTATTCAAAATATGTAAAATTCCCCGAAATTCCACGTTAACACTAGATTCCGTGTTAATTTACCAATTACGCGATTCCGTGATCCAAGAAATTATAGGGCCTGTTGGAAACTTTTTTAGGCCCTATTCATGTCTTTATGGACCTTGCTTTGTGCACAGTCATGTTGGAATAGGAAGGGTCCATCCCCAAACTGTTCCGACAAAGTTGGGAGCATGAAATTGTCCAAAAAGTCTTGGTATGATGAAGCATTAAAAGTTAAGAGACTAAAATTTTGTTAAAGCTGTCTGCATGCTTAGGTGATTGATTTTATACACCTAAGGCCATGGAAGTGATTGGAAGACCTGAATTCAATGATTTGGAGGGGTTTTTGGCAATATAGTGTATGTTAACTCTTTCCCCGCCATTGACGAGATATCTCGTCAATTAAGAGAAAACGCTTCCCCGCCAATGACGAGATTTTCCGTCTTTCCGCAATACCGCTATTATCCACCAGGTGGCGCCCTTCCGCAACTTTTTAAAACCGGAAGTATTGCCCTATGGCAAGCTGCTGCATGTCCGTGTCTGTTTTAATGATCGCTCTGGATGGGATCTCTATGAAAAGTCCGTCACAAAAATGGAATTATTTTTGCATTTTGCTCAAAATATGGTGTTTTTGCAAAAACCTACCCATATTCAAAAGCTGATTGCAAAAGAACCACTAAAGGTAGGATGAAACGGTTTTTTTTGTTTGAAAGCAGATGGTCTGTTCTTTCATTTGGTATATTGTATGTTTATTTATTTAAAGAAGAACATTTTCTGGAAGGCATTAAACTTTGGTGAAAATCATGAAAAACGCTGGCGTTGGCTGGCAACTTTTTTTAAAAACGCTGGCGGTGAAAGAGTTAAGCTGAGGTGTACACAGACACACACATATACACACACATACATTATAAAAAAATATTAGAAATCACCAAAATTAGAAACAAATTCCTTAATTCGCAAAGAAGTTTTTATGCTCGCTTGAGGTGGTTGTCATGGTTCTGCCATCTTGTCCTTTGTTTAATCTAGTCTTGTGGCAGAATCATGACAGACCCATGTTTTGTGTGGGTTCACGTGGTCTTAGTATTGATGGACCACGTGTTCCCAGTGTCTTGTCTCTTTTACCCCGCTCCCTTGTCATCCTCCTCATTATTGTTTGATTTAGATCACCTGTTCCCCTCTTGATTTGTTACCCTATTTAATCCTCTTGTATTCATTGTCCTGTGCTTGTGCATTGTTTCCAGATACCTGTGAGTACGCTGTCTCAGTTAGTCTAGTCAAATAGTGTTTATTGTCAAGTTCATTGTGTAGTGTCACCCTGTTTAGTGTTTAGTGTAGTTGTAGTCAAGTCTTGTTTAGTGTTCACTTCCTCTGTTTAGTATCTTGTTTATATTGTTTTGCCCCCTCGTGGGTTTTGTTTTCTGTTTTATTCATTAATAAATATCCTTAGTTAACCCCTTGTTGTCTGCATTTGGGTTCATCCCTTCACACCCTACCACCATCATAACAGAATGCACAAGCCAGTTAAGAACCCAGCAGACTGGATGTACCGGCGCTGTGCGAGGAGAGGACGCAGTTATTCTGTGGTACTTGAACCGGGTCCCACCTGGTACGATCCTCTCCTGTTTGGACCCGGGGTCAATTCTAGGAGGGAGCCAGCCAGAACCGCTGGTCCCATCCCTTTGTCTGCCATCCCGGAGGGTCTCACCGTGGGAGTCCTGGCGCTGGAGGACCCAGCGATCACCACTCCAGTTCCTGCCAGCTCTGTCCAGCCCCCTGACCTTCGTGGTAAGCGTGAGAGGAGGGTTTCGTGGGAGTCGCCGTCCGAGGGGTCCTCTTCGGAGCCTGCTGCTCCCACCACTGTCCTCACCTGCCACCGCATCTGCACCACGCCCGAGAAGGAAGAGGAGGAGAAGGGGGTTGACCTCACAGTCGCTGCAGCCCCTGCCATCTGCGCAGCCTCCGCTGCAGCCCCTGCCGTCTGCGCAGCCTCCGCTGCAGCCCCTGCCGTCTGCGCAGCCTCCGCTGCAGCCCCCGCTGCAGCCCCTGCCGTCTGCGCAGCCTCCGCTGCAGCCCCTGCCGTCTGCGCAGCCTCCGCTGCAGCCCCTGCCGTCTGCGCAGCCTCCGCTGCCGGACGCAGCGCCCCCTGTCACGGTCCCTGTCTCGTCTGCGCTGCCGGACGCAGCGCCCCCTGTCACGGTCCCTGTCTCGTCTGCGCTGCCGGACGCAGCGCCCCCTGTCACGGTCCCTGTCTCGTCTGCGCTGCCTGACGCAGCGCCCCCTGTCTCGTCTCCGCTGCCGGACGCAGCGCCCCCTGTCACGGTCCCTGTCTCGTCTGCGCTGCCGGACGCAGCGCCCCCTGTCTCGTCTCCGCTGCCGGACGCAGCGCCCCCGGTCACTGACACTGTCCCTGTCTCGTCTCCGCTGCCGGACGCAGCGCCCCCGGTCACTGTCTTGTCTCCGCTTCCGGACGCAGCGCCCCCTGTCACTGTCTCGTCTCCGCTGCCGGACGCAGCGCCCCCTGTCACTGTCTCGTCTCCGCTGCCGGACGCAGCGCCCCCTGTCTCTGTTCCTGTCTCGTCTCCGCTGCCGGACGCAGCGCCCCCTGTCTCTGTTCCTGTCTCGTCTCCGCTGCCGGACGCAGCGCCCCCTGTCTCTCCAGCTTTTTCTGTTGCTTCCTCCCCAGCACTGTCATCCTGTTCGTCTGCCTGATCCCCCGCTACTGTCTCCATGTCCTCCCTTGACTCTCTCTCCTACCCTGTGAGTCCTGGCTCGCCCCCATCTGCTCCCTTGTCTACCCCTACCATGCCCTGGAACCCTACCTTGCCTCCTTTTGTTCCCCTTTCCCAGCCTGCATCCCCAACCAAGCCTGTTGCCTCCAAGCTCCCCGCCAAGCCTGCTCGGACTCCTCGTCCCAAGCCCTCCACTACCCCTGAACCCAAGACCCCTTGCCCACCCACCTCCACCCCACCTGGACTTCCTCACATGAACTCTGTTTTGCCTCCGCCCCCCCTCCCTTGTTTGTTGTTTTTGTTATGTCACCCCAACCCCTTTGTCGTGTATTCTTGTCTGCCCCTGTGTATATTTGTCATGTTTTCTTGGTTTTTGTCTATCTGTCAGTCTGTCTTGTCCCGTGTCTAGTGTTCCCCTGGGGAGCGTCTGGTAGCCGCTCCTTTAGGGGGGGATTCTGTCATGGTTCTGCCATCTTGTCCTTTGTTTAATCTAGTCTTGTGGCAGAATCATGACAGACCCATGTTTTGTGTGGGTTCACGTGGTCTTAGTATTGATGGACCACGTGTTCCCAGTGTCTTGTCTCTTTTACCCCGCTCCCTTGTCATCCTCCTCATTATTATTTGATTTAGATCACCTGTTCCCCTCTTGATTTGTTACCCTATTTAATCCTCTTGTATTCATTGTCCTGTGCTTGTGCATTGTTTCCAGATACCTGTGAGTACGCTGTCTCAGTTAGTCTAGTCAAATAGTGTTTATTGTCAAGTTCATTGTGTAGTGTCACCCTGTTTAGTGTTTAGTGTAGTTGTAGTCAAGTCTTGTTTAGTGTTCACTTCCTCTGTTTAGTATCTTGTTTATATTGTTTTGCCCCCTCGTGGGTTTTGTTTTCTGTTTTATTCATTAATAAATATCCTTAGTTAACCCCTTGTTGTCTGCATTTGGGTTCATCCCTTCACACCCTACCACCATCATAACAGTGGTTTTTGACTAGTACAAAAACAAGTTGCAATGCAAATAATAGGAGATGAAAAACGCATTTGCTGAATAAATTCTGACATTTGATAACATTAAACCCACGTGAGGGCTCTTTTTAGAGAACCAAATAATTTGGCTCAGCTCAGTAATAGGAGTCGTTCATATATATTAGACACAGATATACGTACATACCTGGCAAAATAAAACTACTGCTATCTCTTGGGTTATCTGGAGAAACTCGATTTTCTCTTCCTTTTCTGACCCTTTTGCGCACGTTCCGAAGACGCTCCTCCAGGAAGCCAGTAGCAGGTCTGTGGTATCGACCTGGACTAAACCATGCTTTCTTGGGTTTAAAGAAAACTGTATTAAAAAGTGTAACACTGGCCCCATTTACATGAGTATGAATGTGATTAAAGCAGTGTTCCCATCCCTGTTCCTGTTGGCACACTAGCATTACACATTTCTGAGCTTTTCCTAATCAAATACCTGATTCAACTCATCAGCTCGTTAGTAGAGACTCCAAGACCAAAAATACATGTGTCAGATAAGACAGTGCTTCTCAAACCTGTCCTGGGACCCCCACCACTGCACATTTTGTATGTATCCCTCATCAGAGACACCCCAATTCAAGTCTGGCAATCTACTAATGAGCTGGTCAGGTGTTAAATGTGCAATGGTGGGAGGTCCCCAAAACATGATCTGAAAAGTGCACATGTGCTAGTGCTGTAACCTTTAAATGGATACTCCATCGCTTTGTCATATTAAAAACAGTGTTTCCCATACATTGATTTATCTGTGGCGGGTCGCCACAGAATTAACAATGGCCGCCACTAGGGGTGGGCGATATGACCAAAATCTTCTATAACGGTAGGATTCATTTTATATCATGATAACAATATGTATCACGGTAGAGTTATTTTATGTTTTAATAAGGTTTAAAATCTTTAATACCATAGAAATGTTAATAATTCTCACAAAAACCTTATACAAGCATAAAAAGAAGATAAAAACAAACAAAACTCAAGCTCTCTGAAGATAAACAGTCAATGATAAATGAATTATTATAAATAATTATGTATACTATGTATATATATATATATATATTTTATTTAAGGTAAAAAAGTGATTTGGTCAAGAGCAGTGAGAGATTTTCTCTTAATGCTGTTTCATAAACATGAGTGACAGACAGGAGCTTTATATGTGGGCACGTAACCTCGATAGAGGCGAGTCCAAAATCTCTACCGGTTAATCAGGCTCAGCGCGCCTCCCTCCTCCCTCTCTCGTTGCATGCAGCACCTCAACAGCACTTGCCCCTCCCCTCTCTCTCATGTTGCATGCAGCGTGCCTCTGTCACATAGCAGTGAAAAGTATTTTAACTCGTTCCTCCGTGTACTTTCTTTTCATCATGTTCATCATGAGTGACTTAACAAAAGGTTAGCATTAGTGTTTACCACACATACCCGTTCTGGTGTGAGTCTGTGTCCGACCTCTCTCCCTACCTATGATGCTGTATGCCCGTGCATGTGTTCTGTAGTAACAGCAACCGTGTATTCTCTCATATTTCTGAATTTGCAACAAATTGTCTGTGCTATACGCAATATACAATAAAACTACCAATCGTATTTAAAATAAAAAAGCGCTCATAACGCAACAACACTGATGAAAGAGCAACATCAGTACAGCCTCAATGTAAATGTATGATGGTTTTGACAGACAATCTCCCGTTTTTAGCAGCAGTTAAAGAAAGAGCTAATTGGATTAAACAAAGAGTTACTGGGTCGTGGTTCGTTACTGGGTTGTGTTTAGTCACTATTTTAAAGGCAACAGAACAAATATGTAAAGCATTCAGTTGTGTTAAAATGCAATATAATGTGACAGATCAAAGGGTAAAACACGACGCAATGACGTTACATATATGCTAATCGGCGTGTGACGTCATCACCGCCACAGTCTCTCAAAGTCCCGTGGGAAACACTGAACTATGTTATTACCTTAACTAAGAAGAGTTGATACAAACCTCTATCATCTTAGTGTGTGCACTTAATCGCTGTGACGCGCGGCGACACTTTGATAGAACTTAGCTTAGCCAAGTGCATTCAATGGTACCAAACAGACATGAAGTTAGAAATGACCAAACACATCAACGTTTTCCCTATTTAAAACGAGTACTTTTAAATAAAACGTGGCGCTTTTCTAAGCGGGTTAAAAAGGGTAACTATAATGTATGGCGGAATAGCACTTTTGGGAGTACTTCGACTCTGCGCAGTAAAGTCACGTCTGAAAAATCTGGTCCCCTTATGAGAGAGAGAGTTTTCCTGCGCCGAGTCAAGGTACTCCCAAAAGTGCTATTCCGCCATACATTATAGTTACCCTTTTAAACCACTTTGAAAAGTGCCACGTTTTATTTTGTGCCACCATATTTGGTCGTATAACTACTCGTTTCAAATAGAGAAAATGTTGATGTTTTTGGTCATTTCTAACTTCATCTCTGTTTGGTACATTGAATGAACTGAGCTAAGCGCTACCGTCGCCGCGTAAGTGTCGCCGTGTGCCACAGCGATTAAGTGCACGCACTAAGATGATAGATGCATGTATCAACTATTCTTAGTTAAGGTAATAACATAGTTTAATATGACAAAACGATGGAGTATCCCTTTAAGCACAGGTTTAAAAACAGCAATTATTTCATACTTGTAAGTTCAGAAATACAGAAGTCCATATAAATACAGCAAAATCACATACCTGTGTTAGACACTGTACTCACATAGCCTTTGCCCTGGCAATCCTTAAGGCATGGAAATTGTTCAACTACTGATGAAGCCAGGGTAACTTTTGTACTTGCACTTGGGCTAAAAGAAACAATTTTATATTTTGAATGTTAACAATAGTACAAATGTACACACCAAGATATTTAATATATCCAAAAATATTTTAGTATTAAAATGTTTCACTTTAATTTGTATTGAAAATGTGTACTTACTTTTCTCCAAAGCGTTCAATAAGATGTGACACCAAGATCCGAACCATGGCTTGTCTCTCATTAAGTGAAATGCAGTTCTTGGTTTTAATAGTATCTACAATACCTCTGCCATTGGGTGTTGCAAGAAGGATGTCTCTTACGTTCTAAAAAAATTGTTTAAAAGAAAACATCATACAAATTTCTTTAATTTGTCATCCGATTTGTCAACAGGAAGAATAAAACAGCATTACTGAAGCAAGGAAGCAAACTCAAAGGAACAAATGTTTATTTGAACGAACACCTGACAAAGAAGAACGCCGAAATAGCCTGGAAAGCAAGAGACCTCAAGAAACAACATAAAATCCAAAACACATGGGTAAACAACTGCAAAATATTTATCAAGTTAAACGGCTCAGCGGAGGAAGCAAAGATTCTCACGGTGAAACACTTGGAGGAATTGGACAAATATCAATGAATGTAATGGGTCAACGCATACGTCGTCGTGAAACCATCAAGGTAACTGCTGATTTACAGTTGAACTATATATAACTACACAGTATGTCCAATCCAAAAGACAATAATAATGAACTATTGCAGAGAATCCATGAACTCCAACTGCTGGACCTGAATATGTTCAGTTATACAGAATACAACAATTATGACACAGAGACAGATATTGATCCGGACAATAATTTTCTTTCTTCGGACAATATTAACTGCAAGTATTATACTAATGCACAGTATAATACTAAATTAATGACAACGGGTAAATTGTCAATTATTCATTTCAACAGTCGAAGTATGTACTCTAATTTCAGTGAAATACGTGACTATCTAGAGTCATTTGTTCATCCCTTTAGTGTGATAGCAATATCTGAAACTTGGTTTAATGATGACAAAGGAATCAACTTTGCAATAAATGACTATGATCTCAACTATATTAATAGACAAAACAAAATAGGTGGTGGTGTAGCATTGTACGTCCACAAAACAATACACTTTTCAATAGTAAATAGTCTGTCAATAGCACTTGATAACGTAATGGAATGTGTAACTATTGAACTTAAAAATGAAAAGCAAAAGAATATTATCATAAGTTGTGTCTATAGGTCACCTGGTTCAAGCGTAGATTTATTCAATGAATGGATGGTGAAACTGTTTTCAGAAGTGAGTAAAAAGCCCTTATTTGTATGTGGGGATTTCAATATTGACCTTTTAAACTCAAACACACACAAACCTACATGTGAATTTGTTGATAGGATGTATAGTATGTCCTTATTTCCATCAATCTCCAAGCCTAGTAGGATCACCTCTCACAGTGCAACTTTAATTGATAACATCTTTACCAACAACCTCCTAAACAATACTGTTAATGGTCTATTGATCTGTGATATCACCGACCACTTGCCAGTCTTTACAATATGACTGTAATGTTTGTAAACGTAAAATAACCAGCAAGTTGAATTATAAACGAGTACAAACTGAGGAAGCTATTCATGGGTTTAATGAAGAATTAAGCTCACAAGATTGGAACACTATCTATGGAGAGATGCAGACTGATGTGGCTTACAACAAATTTATAGAAATATTTACTGCCTTGTACAACAAGCACTGCCCCATCAGAGTACTTAGTAAACCAAAAAAACATATAAAATGCCCTTGGATTTCTAAAGGCCTGCAGAATGCATGCAAGAAGAAAAATAACCTTTACAAATTGTTTGTTACGTTGAAAACCAAAGAAGCTGAGGATAGATATAAGCAGTACAAAAATAAATTGACAGCAATAATGAGAATGGCAAAAAAACAATATTATGAAAAACTATTACTTGCCAATAAATTTAGTATAAAAAAAACCTGGGCTCTATTAAATAGTATCATTAGGCAAGGATCAAATAAAATGGATTGCTCAGAATATTTTTTTGACTCCAATGGAGAAAACCTTGAAATGAATAAATTAGTAAATGATTTCAATAATTTTTTTGTAAACATTGGCCCTGATTTAGCAGCCCATATTCCAAACCAAGAACTTGAGCTGATTTCTGAAATAAACGACCATACTATTTTCCTCTCTTCTGTCAGTGAGTGTGAAATAATGAATATTGTTCAAAAATCAAAAAACAAGTTATCTACAGACTGTCACTCAATCAGTATGGTACTAATAAAGAAGACAATTAAAAGTATCATAAAGCCTTTAACACATATTTGTAACCTGTCGCTTAAAAACGGCTGTGTGCCAAGAAAAATGAAAATTGCCAAAGTAATACCATTGTTCAAAAATGGAAATAGGAATCACTTCACAAATTATAGACCCATTTCACTCCTTCCTCAATTTTCAAAAATTCTTGAAAAAATTTTTGACTAACGGTTAGACAACCTTATACATAAGCATAAGTTACTTAATGAAGGACAATATGGGTTCAGACCCAATAGATCCACTTCAATGGCAATAATTGATGCCACTGAAGAAATATCGCAGGCATTATCAAATAAAAAACATGCAATAGGAATTTTTATTGATCTCAAAAAAGCATTTGATACCATCAACCATGATATACTACTAAAGAAATTAGAACGATATGGAATACGGGGGGTGGCAGGGAAATGGGTTAAAAGTTATTTGAGCGACAGAGTACAGTATGTTCAAATGGGTGAGTTATCTTCTGAATGTCTTGACATTGCTTGTGGTGTCCCCCAGGGGTCAGTACTGGGCCCCAAGTTATTCAATTTGTATATTAATGATATTTTCAATGTCTCTTATTTGGTTAAATGTGTACTGTTCGCTGATGATACAAACATTTTCTACAGTGACGACAATTTGGAACGACTTATCAGCGTTGTAAATAAAGAATTAAATAAATTTAAAAAATGGATGGAAGGTAACAAATTATCATTGAACTTAGATAAATCTAAAGTGATGTTCTTTGGAAAGATTCAAGCTGATTCACAGAAACTGATTGAGATAAATAGGGTTCAAATTGAAAACGTGCAGGAAATTAAATTTTTAGGTGTAACGATAGACTATAAGTTAAGTTGGAATGCCCACATCAGACATATAACAACCAAAGTCTCAAAAAGCCTTGCTATAATTAGTAGAGTTAAACATATCCTTAATCATAATGCACTTCATACCTTGTACTGTTCTTTAATACAGCCATATCTAACATACTGTGTAGAGGTATGGGGCAATAATTACAAAAAAGTAATACAGCCACTTTTTCTGTTACAGAAAAGGGCTGTACGAATTATACACAAGGCCGCCTACTTTGAGCACACCAATCCTCTCTTTCTCAAGTCAAACTTATTAAAAATGCAGGATCTTGTACGTTTATATAATGCCCTGTTTATGTTTAAAGTGTATCACAAATTACTACCTGTGAACATTCAAAATATGTTTTCTTATAAAGAGCAGTTTTACAGTTTGAGAGGATCTGGGAACTTTGTGGTCCCAATGGTGGGTTCCACCAGGAGGAGTTTTTCTATGTCTGTATGTGGGGTTACTTTGTGGAATAATTTGGGGCTTGAACTAAAGCAATGTCAAAGCATTCACCATTTCAAACGTCTTTATAAACAAAATGTCTGGTCCCATTACGAGGATACCGAGGTTTGATTGTATCAATTACTGGAGTGTTGTTATCTATCATGTGCATCAAACTTGTGGTATTCCTCTGTTTTTGGTAGCTGTTCGTCACCGTTATGTACCCTTGTGGTATTCCATCTACCATTGTTGGTAGTTATTCATTATTTCTATGTACCCTTGTGGTATTCCGTCTACCATTGTTGGTAGTTATTCATTGTTTCTTTTTACCCTTGTGGTATTCCGTCTACCATTGTTGGTAGCTGTCCGTCATTGCTATGTACCCTTGTGTGTATTTTGTCTACCATTGTTGGTATTTGATAAATCAATGTTACTTGCGGTAATTTTTGAATATTATGAACATGTATAGTATGTCTGTATGTATGGTTGTGCACATACTACTAGAATAATGTTTCTTAATGAGGTATTATTATTACCATTATTTATTTTATGTTTGTTTTTTCTTTCTTTTTCTCTCTTTTTTTCATTGTTATAATTGATGACGGAAGTATTTTGTTCGGTTTGTATAAATTCTTTAATAGGCTGGGGTGGGGTTCAATAAGTTTTACTTCTCCCCACTCCATTTCAAGCATAAGTGCTAGTTATTATTATTATTCAGTATTATTCCACTGTTATACTATTTGCTTGAAAAAAAAAAAAATAATAATAAATAAATTTAATGCAAAAAAAGAGAGAGAGACAACGCCTTTTCCAGCAACAGTCCCAAAACGAGAAATCAATAAACACAAACTTACAAATGTGGCTACTTGCTCCAGAGATATCCTTTGCTGCTGCTGCTCCCTTGATATAGTAGGTGAAATAGTAGGTGTAGTTGCAAGCTCTTCATTTGATTCCTTTAATAGAAAAATTTAATAGTAATGCACATGTATGCATTTTTACAGTATGTTAGGTCTGCACAGTATATTGTTTCAGCAAAGATCTCATGATTTGCACATTCACAATTCTGTTAATTTGACTAAACCATTATTTTCAGTAAAACTTACCAGATTTATACGATGTCATCAAATTGAGAAACCCTCTCAATGTATTGTGATGTGCCCATGATGACTTAATTGATATTTATATTAATAGAATATTGTCTACAACTGCAAGAGGTAGTATTCGGTAGAAGGTGTAGACAAGCATAATTTAAATCAAGCATTCTCAACCCTGGTCCTCGAGGACCACCGACCGGCAGAGTTTAGGCTAATTCGACTTCATGCGGCGCCGCAAGAACCGACAGCCGGATGACGTCAAAGTTCAGCGAAAGCGATTTAAAAGCAACTTTGACGTCATCCGGCTGTCGATTCTTGCGACGCCGCATGAAGTCGAACAAGCCTATCAACTCTAACCCTAAATCAAACAAACTTGAGCCAGTTTATTAAGCCTTTCAGGATTATTGGAAAGCTACAGGCAGGTGACTTTGATCAATTTTGGACCTAAACTCTGCAGGACAGTGGCCCTCGAGGACCAGGGTTGAGAAAACTTGCTTTAATGTTGTTTTTGATCCCCCTCCCCCACCTAAAATAGTCTGTATCTCAGAGAAATGTAATGATTATTCTCATTCTCCTTAAAGGACATCACAACATGTAGAGGGTGGTGATCATCAACAGAATGAATGTCCACCAAATCAAGTGCAGAAGAAGGAGACACCGAGAAGGCAAAAAAATGTCTGTCAAATCCAACTGTGTCCCATTTTTTCACATTTTTTCACAAAAAGTGTCATTCCTGACCTGTAAGTAGTTCCTTTGCATTTTATCCAAGATGGCAAATAGACATCTGAGAACAATGGAATTCCCTCAAAACCACATTTCACTTTCTCAAAACCCTCTATAGATCCCAGGAGTGTGGTGTATCCTGGACAAACTTCAAAGTCATGCGAAAACATCTTCCCAGAGAGCAGGGTGTAGCACAACATCATCTGGTGTCTGAAAGCCTGTGTCTTACAGATATTGCGGAAATTGCAGGTTACATGGCTTAGTCTTTTGAAAAAGCCATGCTTTGCCTCAAAACGCATGCACCAGAACTGAACCAAAGGTCCAAGTTTCCTGATGGCCCCAGGATAATGAAGCATAAAGTGGTGTTTTGGCTTAAAATGCCTGTCTGGATAAAGCTCCAAAAACAGCATATGGTGTTCCTCAATCAGATGCTGCAAAAATGTAGCTGCCTCTGCAGTCAAGGCTGGAGAGAAAATAAATTCCATACAGCCAAGTAGTGAAAGTAGTAGTTCCCAGTGTTTCTCGCCTTCTGGAATCAAATCTCCAATCATAAGAGGCAACAGCCTTAGAAGGCACCACATCTGTGCTGCTGTTTGTCTCATGGACCCATCAGGGTTTTTAAGGTCCTGAGGTTTGATTGCAGATGGCTTGTTGTGACTATCAGAAAAACCATAGTCAAAGCTTGTCAGTCTATTATTCAGCTGATCAAGTGTCAAGACTTTGTTCAATCAAAGAATTGAGAACAAGTTTGGTTTCATAACCGCCAACCCCTTCAAGTATGTCATGCATGACATCTGGAGTTACGTTGTCAGTTACATGATAGAACTGCAGTTTATTGAGTGAACACTCTCTTTTGACGCCAGTTTCAGTTGGGTTATTCTGAAGCAGATCAGAGTGGTAGTTAACCCTGTTGCGCACTACTGACAGATCCTCAACTGTTTGTTCTCTCAAAACCTCTCTTTGTACCCGACACCATCGACACACACTTTTCCCTGAGAAGCTTTCTGTGTAGCCTAGGATGCTATTAAGACCCAAGTTATCCCCACAAACCTGTGCGACTCCTGCTTTGACAGTGCCCTTGAAATGTTTTGTGACAACCTGTATTCCTTCCAATTCCAGATCTTTAATGTCAGACACAATTGGATCTAAGACAGGATTGATTCCATATGTTTTTACATCGTCTGTCTTGTACACTGCCAACAAGAAGTGAGAGTTTAGGCTGGAAAGATACTCCGGATGCAAGCATTTAAGAGTAAAATAAATAAAACCTAGCTTGTGAACTGAGGTTTTTGATCCAAGTGGATTGACCATCTCACAATCATCATTGTAAATGACTAGAGGAATGGACAACTCCTTAGAAAAGAGTTCATTGGTTTTAAAGAGTGTGCCATCTTTAAAATCTGCAAGACCTGTGCTTTCTTGATTTTGCCACTCAAAGATTTTCTCCATTGTTCCAGGACTTTCTAAAACCTGCTTCAGCAAAGGCTTTAGAGGAACACGCTGAAAAGTGTCTCGGACTGCCACTTGTCTGACAGTTCCCGTCAATGTGTCTCTCTGTTGAGTGTATGAAAAGCCAGGGAGAGGTACTTCCTCTGGCTGCACAAAGCATCCAGATAGAGTAAAATACTGCATTTGTTTGTACTCTGACTCAAATCCTTGAAATGGTTGAGTCGCACGTGCAAAATGTTCTATGAGTTTCTGGGCCCCAGGACTCTCGCTCTGGCCTATCTCTCTTAAAAAAGAGACTGTGTTTCTCTTTAGAGATCCAACAACATCACTGATAAGGCTGGATGTGTGATCTACCACAAAATTAACAGTACTCAACGTCTGGGAGGAATTTGACCGTAATTTCGCTAAAAACAAAGCTACTCTGTCTTGTATACTTTCTTCCTCCAACTCATCAAATTGTTCTTCAGCAATTTCATCACAGTCCTCATCACACTGCTCAACAGCATCTAAAACTGAATTGATACATTATCAGGCTCAATCAAAGGGGTTTCCTCCATTTCATTTCCAATGTCATTAACATGCTCCAGTAGGTGTCTTCCAAATGATCTAATAATACTGAATGTGCGATGACATCCAGCTTGAGCACACTGAAAGTAACTAGATGTAGAAAATACATGATGTACAACCCTCAAATGTGAAAATAAAGCTTTGATATTAGGCCCCAAAGACCTTTTGCATTTAAAGCAGATGAACCCCATGCTTTCTACACCTAATACCTTGTACTTACATCAAGTGCATTCTTGAGGTACTTCTTGAATTTTAAACGAAGTCCAATAATGGGGATAAGAGAGGTCAGTGTGACATCATCTAAAAGAAGGAGGGTTTCTTGATCAATCTTCTCAGCTGTAAGAGAAAAGTGGAAAAGTCTGCAACAAGTGGATTTTTTGTAGGACAAGTGTAGGAAAAAAATTAGTTGCCTGACTGGACAAGTTAAATTTCAACAAAATAAAATGGCATGTTACTTAACATTATGTGCCGTTAACGACAAAGCAGAATGCGCAGCGCAAACACAGAGCGGAACGTGCACACACATTTACACCTTACTGTTACTGTTACTATACAAGCTGTGCGCGCATGAAACCTGATCGCCGAACACGGAGGGGCGGGACGGCATATTTTCTGCCTTTTCGGCAGCTGCAACTGGAAGTCATTAAAACGAGGCAAAAAAGACAGGAGTGGAGAGTGATGTTTCTTCAGGCTCCGCAGCCGGGCCAAGCGCCAGGAAAAACTCCAAAAATATGTCACCTTACACCAAAAGCACCATATGAGTTAAAACGGGAACGAAAATTTGTAACCAGATGAATTCGACTGGGTATTTATGAAGACGGAGAAATGTTCTGTGACGTCTGTCGACGGCAACCCAACCTGGCTGACAAGTAGGCTAAGCGATGTAAGCTAATTAGCGTCGGCAGCCATGTATTGTAAACAAGCATTAACAGCATTTGTATTGGTAAAATGCAGGGCTGGACTGGGACAAATATTCGGCCCTGGCATTTTGGCCCAAACCGGCCCACACTACATACACTGCAAAAAATTATTTTCAAGAAAAAAAATTCTTCGTATTTTTGTTTTGTTTTCAGTAAAAATATCTAAAAATTCAAAATTAAGATGCTTTTTCTTGATGAACAAAACGACCCAAGTAAATAAGTCTAGTTTTTGACCAAAAATATCAAATGTAAGTGATTTTGTGCATAAAACAAGCAAAACAATCTGCCAATAGGGTAAGCAAAAATTTCTTGAACATTTTTCTTAAACACTAAATGCAAGAAAAATTTGCTTATCCCATTCGCAGATTTTTTTGCTTGTTTTATGCACAAAATCACTTAAATTTAAAATGTTTGGTCTAAAAACTAGACTTATTTTTCTTGGGTCATTTTGCTAATAAAGAAAAACCATCTTATTTTAAGAATGTTTAGATATTTTTACTGAAAACAAGACAAAAATACTAAGAATTTTTTTTTCTTGAAAATAATTTTTGCAGTGTATAATTACAAATACCACCCATCTTTGCATGCCTTTAAATATGTATAGCAACAGCAACAGCAACTCCAATTCCACAAGAGCACTAAACCCAATTAATAGCAGGTAGAAAAGAGTGAAAGTTGACAAACTCTTCTAGAACGTGTTATTTATTAATGCAATAAAACTGTATAATCCACACTTATGAATCCTAAAACAAGCTTCATGCAATTGGCAAAATTTGCCATTGGATTGCTGACTTATTACAAAATACAAGTGCTGCGTACAGTAATATTGAAAACTGATTATTACTTCCAGTACTTACAGGAAAGTATTCACTACATTCACTGAACTAAACTTGTGTGATTACAGTAACAGGGAGCTACACTGCGACCAAAATGGTCGCATATGCGACCTTTTGAACTGCCATTGCGACCCTAATTTTTAATGGGTCGCAAATGTGCTACCTAATGTTTTAGACAATATGCTATGATTTACTATGAGCATTTATTAAAACAGAAATGTGGATTTTAAGAATACGTTTTATAACGTGCTCTGAGCCATCAACACGTTGGCTTCATTTTGCGTGAAAGCACGTCGTGTCTCTCCCTATCAGTATGCGTGCTCAGCTGTTTCTCAATAGGTGCGACGCAAGCGCAGTGTCTTCCATTTTTCTGAACTTGAACAGAGGTCTTTCTTCACTGAGGACGCGGGACCCGTATGGTTTCGGGTTTATATTTTAAATGTTCTGTCGGGTCCGGTTAGGTCCTAGTTTAATTACTTTGGGACCCAAGTCTGATTAATGTTATGTTTATAACCCGAGTAGATCGGAAAACGGCCATGAGCGCTACCGCGCTAAAGCTTGAGTGCAGTTTCAGCGTGCCTTCGGTTTCTATGGCGATGGTTCTTGTTACAACCACGCGCTGCATTTTCTTTCTCACATTTTTTTAACAATCTTATTATTAATAAACCATATATTTTCTTAAACCATATCCATATTAAGTTTGGACAGAGATTGTAGCAAAAAGCAATGCTAATGTCAAGCCAATTGCACTGAACGAGCAAAGCAATGTAAAGTCTGTCACCGGGACAGCAAGTAGACTTTTAAATCTGAAATAATGAGTGGATTAAGCTTTTTAAATCGGCAAGAGAGAAATAGAAAGATAGAACAGAAGCAGTAAAAGTGCCTATCTAATAGAAATGATTACCATTATAACATCAGTCATAACACCAGTCACATTTATAATCTATAGACCTGCACTGTTTATTAATATACTATACATAGTATTGTATTATATTGAGTTTGATAAAAGGGGTCTAATTGCTTCATATATCAGTGCAAAAACAGTAAGTCTTTTCGTGGTGCTTTGACAAACAGTGTCAGCTTTTGTGAAATATAATGTGAAATTAATATTAATTTTCAATGAATCAAATTATTGTGTTGTGTCACACATTATTAGTTCTACATCACATGTATAGTAGACCATTATTTGTCAGTGGGTAATAATTGCCCTTTTCACCGGCTACCACCACCAAGTAAATTTCAGATCTGTGGGAAACACTGCAACGTTTAAGAAAACAAGAAGGCTTGTGGTTTAAAAGATGGCAACTAAAATAAAAAGCATATCTGTATGCAATACAGTTTCATTATTGTTCATTATTATCCAGAGCGCCTTAATATAACTTGAAAAAAATATGTGCGACCAAATCATATTTTGCGCCAGTAACTGAAAAAGTTGGTAGCGCAAGTGCCACCAGTGGAAAAGGTTAGTGTAGTTCCCTGAGTAATAGAGATTTTTAACATTATCTGTCAAGTGTGTTGTTATACAATAAACTTATCTTTTTCTGTAAGCAGATCTCCTGGATTGTTTGATTTTGCTTGAAGAGAAATGATACGTTTTCAAACAGACAATCAACGAAAAATCTACGAATCAGATACACTCGTAGCGACAGAGCAAAGAGTGCAATTCTTTTATTGCAGCTTTATCAACATAATTTTGTGTTTTTGACTCAATTGCTCAATGTTATTGCAGCTTTATCAAGGGGTATCCATCTAAACTTGTGTTTTGAAAGCAGTTCTGCTTACCGCAGGCACTACACTCACTTCTCCCTCGTCTCTCTCCCTCTCCTCACTGACACTTTGCATGCTGGTGCTGACAGTGCCACCACCGCATGGGCGCGGGAAGTGGGGGTGCTGCAGGGGCTGTTGGCAAAGATTTAAAACTGCGATGACAATAAAATGATAGCTTATAAATATCTCTGATTGTTTGTTTCTGTTCCAAGACATTTTGTATGTCATGCTTGGGGTGTGTGATGAAGAGAGGGATAATTTAAGTAATTTTAAAATTATTTAATTTAATTCAGTGTTTATTAGCCAATCAGATTTGTTTTGACGACGTGATTGCGATTCAGCCCTGCAAAGAGAGGGCTTGCACGGCAACATCATTAACTGGTTGCGCGCAACCGAGAGGCAGAAAGAAGAGATGTCCATTGTGTCGTAGGCTAGTAGCTGTGTCTGTAAGTCAAAATGCCAAGGAGTTGTTGCGTGGGAAAATAGTACCAACAGAGTCAGTGCTGGGTGCCTGATGTTAACATAGATGCGACTATTACGTTACTAGTCTAACATTATAATTGTATCACAGTAACACTGCAAAAATAAAGACAGAAAAACAGATCCAACTAAAATCAAGTTTTATTTATAAACAAACAATAAAGAACGCTTCAATAATTAAGGTTGTTGCAGTAGCGGATCAGCTCACCAAGCGGGCTTTCTGCCTCCTGGATGCGCGCTGCGCACCCTGTAGTAAACCTGCAACCCGTCTACATATAAGCATAACAGACAAGCATGCACACTCACAGCCACAATGACGAATGCATTAAGGCTATCTGTATCTATCAGCTTCGCAATGTCTCAGAAGAGAATTTTGGATTTTTTCAATCACACAGCCCAAAAGTCCCGAGGACTAGCGTTATTTCTCCAATTGACTCCTCTCATCCTGCATATCAGAGAAAGGTCATCTTTTCAAAAACTATTTAAAAATATAGCCAAATTGTTTCGCGGTGTTTAACGCACATGTAAATGTTACAGAACATTTAAAATAACATTTAAAGTAAAAAAGATTGAATTAAATGATTAAAACGACATGAAAGGAACTAAAGTGTAAAGCCTCTATGTACAACAAGGAACCAGCGCATTTATAAGTGTTGGGCATTTCAAAAATTTATATAAATTATTCCCATGCATCGATTTTAATGTTAAACATCTATAAATTCAAATGAATCTATAGGGAATATATTCCGACTATTTAGGATATGATGTTCGAATTTTAAAGTCGAAAAATATCTTATTTTTACACCGCTGTGCAGGAGGCATGGCAAACTGAAACAAAACTTAACACACAAATATTACACTTACGTGTAAAAATAGAATTAAATGAAACCGGTGAATTAAAAGGGCCACTAATCGCCTTAACTCGAGTGATGTCATTCCATGTTAGAATTTAGAAATAGTAAAAACTTAAGCAAAGGAAAACAAAAAAGGCGTATAGGCTAATGGCACGAGTGAGAATGTATACATAAACTGTTTCCATGCCTTCGACTTTCCTGCAAACTTGCTCAAAGTTAATTCTCCTGTTTTTAAACTCCATGTTGCACTTAAAGCAACACTATGTAGTTTCCATGCAAAAATGACTTACAGCTCCCCCATATGGTTGAAAAGCTTAACAGTGCCTGGTATCAGACACTCTTCTGCAGGCAGGGGGAGGGGCGGGGCTGTGTTTCCTACCCTCCACCGCCACTTTCAGAGTGTGCTTGTAGCAGCTAGGAGGCTGCTCAGGTTGCAGCAACAGTACAATATGTCCAGTTAAAAGTTGTTCTATCACTGAAATAATTTTAGAGACATTATTTAAAGGTAAAAAAAACTACATAGTGTTGCTTTAAGCTACAGAACAGCAGACCCGGTGCGTAATGCGTGCCAGAGGAGACTCCGCACATGACTCGCATTGCATTTTGTAACTTTTACAAAGCATTTTGTAATTTGTGTAACTTTTTGGACACCTTTGTTACTTTGGCCTAGTCTATATATCATATTTCTGATTATATGGCATAGCTTTCTCCCCACCCAATGAGGCTAATAAAGTAATAATGAAAAATATGCTTAATCAACGGCCGGCTAGAGGATAGTAGCAGAAAATAACGACCCTGGCAGAGAATTCAAACTCTACTATGTTGCAATAGGCTATATAGCAGGGGTTCTCAAAGTTTACATTCAAAGGTCCAAATCTGAATTCTCATCATTTTCATAGGTCCGGAAAAAATGGTTACTACAAAAATTGTCAAGCATAGTAATAACTTTATGTAAATCATTTGTTTATATAACAAATCAACACAAATGGTTTGGGAAAAACATAACAAGTGTATTTTGCATTTAAAGTAAAAACATTTTTTAAACATAAACACAAGAAATATGCCAAAAGTAACCAGGTGCAAGATACAGAGCAACCTAATGAGAGAAATGGCACTGTTTGTTTTCCATCAGATGCATAAACCATGGCAAAAAAAGTGTGGTTGGTAGGCAGAGACACTGACCAAAATTAGGGGTGCACCTATAAATTGGCTGATGATGCTTGTTGTGTCAAACTCAGTTCCCCCTATGTTTCCCTTTAGTGTAGTTTTTTTATAGCGTTTTCATCACGTTACATTCAGAAAGATTAAAGTTTTGAATTGGTTATACTAAAAGGCAATAATATCATGTATTTTATAATACAATTTATTAAATATTTCATACATTTGACAGTTTTCTATTAGGGTATTTCTTTTAAAATATAGCCTGTCTTTTTCTTTTTTTCTTCTTTACTGGTTGTTTTTTTAATGTTATGTTTGCATACATAATAAATATATATTATACATATAATATGATTCATACTGTAAAAATAATTGACTTACCATTAAGAACAATACAGATACATTACAGAAATGCACACATATAGATATTTATTTAAAACTTTAAATATATAAATAATAAAACTTGCATCATGCAGAAAAGTATCACTAATAAGTACACTACAGGTGAAGAAACTCATGACACACAATGAGTAAATTGTGATGTTACGTTAGCAGTCACAACAATAAACTCGTTTTCCCTGGACAATGCGAACATATTCCCATTATAAAACATTTTCAAGCGCATTATTTTCGCAAATTACAGAAATTAAGACCTGGCGGGGGATGTATACTGCTTGTGGGCCATGTGCTAATTGCTAGAAGCTAGCGGGAGGTCCGGACCGTAAAGTTATAAGAGGCTCGGGGGTTAGCATCGTCCCCGGTCTCGGTGTGTCAAACTCATCATGACACAAAGATTCCAGCGTAAATTGTGATGTAGCAGTCTGAACAATACACTCGTTTTCCCTGGACAATACTAACATATTCCCGTTATAAACATTTTCAAACGCATTATTTTCGCAAATTACAGAAATTAAGACCCGGCGGGGATGTATACTGCTTGTGGACCGCGTGCTAATTGCTAGAAGCTAGCGGGAGGTCCGGACCGTGTATATATCTATGCGGACCGTAAAGTTATTAGAGGCTCGCCTCGTCAGAAAAGCCGGGGCATACGGTCTCGGTTAGTTTGGCAAAAAGCTTTTAGCTCTAGCATCATAAATGTAGTATTTTGTGACAGAAGATGACAACATGCAAAATATAACGTGACTTCTTACCTTTTGCGATGATACAACGCGATCGCGAATTGAATCCAGTCTGTTTCAGATGTGTGAATGATCCATGAAAGTCCAATAAAATACATCCAATGACCATTTTTGTCCACAAATGCGTATAATCCGTGAAATATAGATACATAGTCTGTTGTTTACATCAGATTTTGCATGAAGGTCTTATCGCCTACAATCTGAGGACTGTTTGCGTCGTAACACACTGTATACAAGATGACTCCGGGTTCCAATAACCACGCGTTAAAACTTTGTTTTTAAAAGTAGGTGGGAGTATAATCCATAATATCCAAATAGCGCTGTTATTTCCGTGAGACATGATAACAGCACAGAGCGTCTCATTCAAGTGACTGCTCTATGCTCTCTAGCTACCTGGTGGGTGGAGACCTGCGAGTGGGGTGGTGGGCGGGAAAATTCAAACTGAATGTGACGAAACTTTTTGTAACGTCACAACGGAGCTGAGTTTTAACTCGCGCAATCTGAGACTCAAGGCAGAGGACATTCAGAAACCTGTATCTCACTCAAAACAGCATGGATGGATTTTTTTCCAAGTTTGTATGCGTGTGGGAGCATCAGAGACACAAATGAACACCCCAAAACCCAGAAAAAGTGAGTTTTTCATAATACGGGCACTTTAAAATGTTATAACTCCATACCAACCCCAACCCCCCGCACCCCATCACCCCCTACCGAAAATATCTTCCCGCACCTCTGCACCACCGCCATCATCATCATCATCATCACCAGCGACGCGAGTTGAAGGTCCTGCTGCCGCAGAAAACATTTGTGTTTTTTAACACATTTTGCAGCGTCTGCCTGAAGAGCCTGCTTCTTTTTGTCGTGCAGTTTTTCTGCGCCTCCCTTGCGTTTTCTCTCTCTCTCTCTCTCTGTTTTGACATGTGAACTGACCGACGATGCACGCTCGCTTGCACAGAGACCAAAGCAGTGATTGGGCCAGCTTAATGTCATTAAAAAAAAAAAAAACCAATGGGCTACTGCTTAAATGTGAGAGGGCCGGTCTATCTAGGAAAAGAAAGGATGATGACTGTGCTGGTCAGTCATTGGGCCAGCTTAATGTCGTTTAAAAAAAATAACCAATGGGCTGCTGCTTAAATGTCAGTGGGCCGGTCTGTCTAGAAAAAAAGACGCTAACTGGGCTGCTCAGACAAATATAGTATGAGATGTATCGGCCCAAAAAGTACGTCGGCCCACTGGGAAACTGCCCGGTTTGCCAGATGGCCAGTCCGCCCCTGGTTAAATGTATTGGTTAGAGCCTGCATAAAGGTCAGATAGTTTTATTTTTTACACCAAGAGTCACCACTACCTCTGGTGATACACTGTGCACATCAGCGTGCAAAGTATTACTTTGTATTATACTATGAGTAGGGCCCTATAAAATCGCGGACGGAATCGGCTAATTAACACGGAATCTAGTATTAACGCGGAATTTCGCGGAATTTTACATATTTTGAATAAAATTATGTTTTTGTGTGGGAGACGAACGTATGTCTGGGGGAAATGCAGACCGGGGAAGTAAATCTGGGCGACACGCCCCCTCCCGTCGTTTCAGACCCCCTCCAAAACACTGAAACCATGGCAAAGCGGCTCTCCACGACTTTCGTCAGCGAAAAAATTAAGAAATTCAACGCTAAGCACTTCCGAGCAGGTCTCACATGACTTTTATGTGACCGGAGAACTGTTATTTTGTAAGTTTTGTCAACACTCTGTTCACGGTGAGCGCAAAGATACATGCACTCTCTCATCCACGTCTGTCTCACTGCACCTCTTATACGTGCACGCGCTGACGCATCTGTCCAAAGTGCGAACACAAATCCTCATGTATTTGTTCAGTTTTATGCATTTCAAGCGAGCTGAGGCAAACTAACTATCCCTCGCATTTAAAATATAATCATCTGCATCATGGCGCCGCTCTCTGTCTCTCTTTTGCTCACACGTGCAAAGAGCTGCGTGCTCATGCTGTCATAAGTCAGATCACTATCCTGTCTATGTTTGTAAAGTTATATGCATTTCAAGCGATCGTGTATAAAATATGAATCGGGTTCTGCTGGATTGATGTGTTTAAGGCACTTCTGAAGGCACCACTACTTTGACACCTTGTTGTAGCCTCCTGCAACAACACTAAACAATGCATTGAATTGAGTTGTGTGTATGCGCGCCGCGTGTGCGTGTGTATGTGCGTGTGTAAATGCATCTTTTATAGTCATTAAGTAGTCCTGTTATCCAGTTTTTCCCCAAATCATTTACATTTTAATCATTAACATTAAAGGCACACTCTTTTTATGACTAAAATAACAGTAAAGGGTAAAAATTTAATTGCCAAAAATTTAAAGGGATAAAACGGAATTTGCTAAAATTAAAACAGAGAAAACGGAATTTGGGAAAAAATAAAACGGAATTTGGGAAAAAATTAAACGGATTTTATAGGGCCCTATATGAGTCTGGAGATCCTTCTACTGTTCCTTTCTACTTCTACGTTCCTTTCTACTGTTTCAACTGAATTGTATTAATATTGAAAGTGTTTGGATGCTTTCAATGGTTTGTTCGAATTCTGCATTAGCAAAACACAAAAAATTAACTATATTATAAATCTTTACCCAGACAAGTGACTTTTGTCAAGTGAAACATAATTTTACTTGTCCAAAGAACAAGTTCCTCAAAAAGTTAATGTCAAGCCCTGGATGGAGATAATGAAACATAATTTTATAATGGATGGATACACTTTTTGGGGCTTCAAATTTTGTGATGCCATTCACTGCCATTATAATGATGGATTATCCAGGACATTTTTTGGTTCAACTTTATATTAGGTGGCCTTAACTACTATGCACTTACTTACATAAAAAAATAAGTACAATGTACTTATTGTTTTCATACTGTATTGTAAAACACTGCTGATATTGAGGTGAGATACGGGTAAAGTTTTGAACATGTGTGGTGGTATGGGTAAGTTTAAGGGTAAAGTTATGGACAGGCGTAGTGGCATGGGTAAGGGTTAATCTAATTGTTACCCTCAAAATTTTCATCGAATCGTGATGCAAGTGAAAATTCAAAGCTTTTCTAAAAATACACTTGTTTGAACAGCAGATTTGATAAATTCAACAAAGTCAATTTGTAATTTCTACACTACTTTTTCAGTTTTAAAGTGTGCAAGTGGCTTACGATTACAATGAACCCTGTAAAATATTACTACATACCTTCAAATGTGGGAATTAACTCTTCAAGATTCCATTCTCTTAGTTTAGCTTTCACATATTCGTCCATCTAAGAGAAAATAACAGATAAATACATTTTATGACAAAATTATGTACATCCCAATTCAATCAAGTTTCCCAATTCCCAAACAAGTGGCAAGGCAAAATTGGCGGTTATGATGCTAGTTCACATTATAAACCTGAATACAGTTGTCTAGTTCAATAGAGACATAGCACAGTTTTGCAAATTTGAAAACCACGCCCACCAGGGGGAAAACAATCCAACTGTCTCCATTGCCTTTTATTGCGAGAGGTCGCCTCCTTGTCATTTTTGGCTTATAACAAAAACAGAATAATGCCTATAAACTGCTGTGTGACAAGGTGTAAAAAACCCCAGAAATAAGCCAGAAAACCCAGAAATAAGTTTTTATAAGCTGTCGAGTCGTAAAATCCAATCTTTAAGGAGAAAAAAGTGGATCGCCGACTACGTTTCCCCCTAGTGGGCGCAGTTCTACTAATAGTAGAACTTTGAAAAGTTGCCTGTTTCCACTTTTGTGTATTTAAATGCTTGTTTTTTGGCGTCGACAGCTTATAAAAACGTATGTCTGTTTTTTTTTGCTTGTTAGCTGAATACATCCTGTCACACAGCAGCTTTTAGGCATTATTCTGTTTTTGGTTATAAAACAGAAATGACAAGGAGGCAGCCTCTTGCAATACAAAGTCAATGGGGACGGATGGATTGTCCCCTCCCCGGTGGGCGTGGTTTTCAGGTTATGATGCTCTGCGCTCTGTGTCTCTATAGAACTGAAAACATGTATAACGTCTCATTGCTCTTTTATTGATAAATCCAAATGTGTAAGATAAAACTGGGACTGCACACTCAAACTCAAGCTATATTTTCACTCAGAATGAAGCGAGCATAAATAGACAATCACCACCTCTCCTTGGTAAAGGAACTCGCTCAATGCCTTCATAATGTAGGGAGGTAATAGGATGGTTAAACTCAACAAAATGGGCAGCCAAGCGATAATTCATGTGACATCAGACATATGTGTGGCGATACATACGCCAAAGGGGCAAGAAAAAAAACTAAATAACCTGCATACGCAATTATCCTAATGGTTACCAAAGCAACGACTACGCCACCTGGGATATATCCCCCCCAGGAAGGACCCGAAAAGGCCCACAGGTTCACTCTCCCTAAAAGAGGACTCAGAGACGTGGATAATTGGTATTAAAAAGATTCATAAAGCTTTATTCAGATAGAAATGTTAAAAAGATCTTGCCTAAAAAGGGCACTCATCAAAATCACGGCACACCACTGACACGAAATAAGGACTAATCAAACAGAAAATGAACAAGCCTGAAACTGGGGTATAACAACCAGGAGGCAGACTAGAAACAGAGCTTGTAAGTAATAATAATACTAATACACACGTGCACCAAATCACTGCAACACCTAAACAGATTCACTGCAAATTCACACCACATTAGGGGAGGCTATTTCTGCTCAGTCTTAGGCTGCCTTCCTCAGGGCCCCAAGTTACAGACAAAATAATCAAACACTTCCAAAGAAAACCACTCAACATTTACCCAAAGCAAAAGAATTAAGCACAAGACGACAAATAATAAATGGCAATGAATAACCAAAAGACAAATAATAAATTGTAATGATAAACAAAAGACAACAATTAGTAAATTGCAATAAGCAAACCAAAAATAATAAATTGCAATGAATAAGCAAACGAAAACAATAAGTTGTAATGAGCAAACGAAAAGAAACCAAGAAAATATTAAATATCACACAAAAAAAAGAGACAAAGATAAGCTAATACACAAATTACTAACCTAAACGAAATAAACTAAACAAAAGAATCCAAAATAAACAAAAAGCAAAACAGCAGTGTTAGGACCTTAAGCCATGATGCCGGGTAACTCAAACACCTGAAACACAAACAATATTAGCAAAATGTCACATGTCTTAAGGAAGGCTGAATGAACAGGAGTGGGTTAAACATACCAGCCTGCATGGGTCACAGCATATACTCCGCGGCCGAATCCGTCGCCCCCATCAACCACTTGTGACAGAAGCCGCAGATCAAAAGCACACGCCTCAATTACACCGCGATTCCCTAATACAAAATGAACCAATCGTTCGTAATGCTCAGATGCCGAGGACACCACGGCAACAAATGCCAGCCTAAGAGAGCTACAATGAGCAAAAAGCATAACTATTAAAAGACCAAAACCAGACAACCGAACGGATGAAAAAAACGCCAATACATACCTTTTGTGTGGAAACAAGCTATCGGAACTGCAGCACAGCTGAGCCTGCAATCTCCCGATTCAAGGAATGCCACGTAAATCACCAGAGACTAAAAGTTTGCGATCCTCTAATAGAGAATGCTGCGGTACAGATACCAACTTCACAAGAGCTTATACTAAACGGAAAACAACTATTAGAATGATTAAAACCAAATAATAGGACCAAGCATAATGACCGCCAGTACATACCTCTCGTGTGACAGCAATGCAATACTGACAAAAATGCAAACAGCTGAGCGTGACATCCGGTCGCCTTACCTTCAGCCTTTATATATACTCATCCTAACCAGAACGCAAGTGAAAGCGATTACCTAGAGGGGCGTGGTCAGGCCGGCACCCATAACTGCCTTCCACCACATATGATTTACTACAAGTGCATGTTATAAGAAAGATAATAGGGTTGTGACGGATGACACAACTCACGGTTCAGATCACATTACGGTTTTTGAGGCACGGATCGGATCGTTTTTTGGATCAGCAAAAAAGGGGGTGGGAAAAATCTCATAACAAAAAAATTACAAACATTTATAAAAAAGAAGAAAGTTGCACATTAAGTAAGGTCTACAATTAGCATTAGGTACAGAAATCAAATCAAATAAATCATAATTTACAAGTCTTTATTGTATGAATTAAATAAAATTATTATTTTTTAGAGCTACAGAAGTGATTTTCTCTTTGTCTTGGGTTGTTTGATTAACATTAATGACACAAACTTAAGTAGGTTAATATAGGTGACTGGTTTCTGACTGTAATCTATACATAAACTTAAGACATAATCAAATGTTTTCATTAGAAAAAGAATACTGTGGAGATCATTTTGTTTGTGCCCTGTCAAGAACAGAAAGGTTGTATGTTCTCTTGCTTTTCTCTCCGTGTGTGAACTTCTGAGTGCTCTTCTGAGTGCACTTAAGCAATAAGTGCACTCAGAAGACGAATTAGAAGACGAATTACAAAACGAATTACAAAACGAATTACAAACGACGCAGCATATGCAATCGCTCCACATAAAAACGTAACGTTGTTTTTCATTGCTCTATTCGCCAAATGTATTTTAATCGACTACAGTATGAGACACAGTTGCGCAACTCTCTCTAAAGTTTACACATCAAGCGTTTTAATCTTTGAAGGGCACAGTGAGGATCATGTCTGTTTGGAGCTGTACCGAACAAAATCAACCGCATGTGCATCTGTGCGTTCAGAATGCTGCTCACTTTTAAGATCACTTGAATGTTGAAATTTGCAAGCCTTTGAAACACGTGCAAATGATCTTGCAAATGAACTTTCCTTATTTAATTTTGCGTATTAATCCGCGAATCGCATGTGAACCGAACCGTGGGTCGTGATCCGTACGGATCAACTGCGATCCGTCACAGCAGATAATAACTGACAGGGCTCGACATAAAGGACTGCCCGGTTGCCCGGGGCCAGTGTGAGAGACGCTCGGCCAGTAAACAGTATTGTCACTTGCCCGATCGGGCCAGTGCTCCCGCCCCCGTCACAAAAATATATTTTTTGGCCGCGGCCGTTTGTCTGCATTTATTCTTATGAAACGTTACCATCGAGATGCATTTTAAGCGTCGCGAACGTAAACTTCTTAGCAATGTCATACATTTTCTCTTACCTTATTGGTTGTTGTGGACACTGTTGCGTGTTTTGCGTAATACGTCAGCTGGTAGTAGTAGAGCACAAATACGTTAAGATGGCGGAGGCGCCGGCGCATTCTAATTATGAGGCAAAACGTAAAAGAACCTTTTTAACATCTTGGAAGCAGGCATTTACATGGATAAAACACAACGAAAGAAACGATGTGATGTTTTGCACAGTTTGTCGTCAGTTTCCAGGTAAAGCAGACAAGTCGGGATCCTTTTTCATTGGCACCAGCAACTACCGCAAACAAAACCTCGAAGCTCACGAAAAAAGTCGACAGCACATAGCGTGCATGGTTGCTAAAAGGGTTGCTGATAACCCTTCATCTGGTCCACTGAACTTAATGGTGAGACGTATGAATGACGAGAATTTCCAGCGCATCGAGAAACTTGTCAACACAGCATATCACGTCGTCAAGAATGAACAGCCATTCGTGTCATTTGAAAAGTGTATTGACTTGCTTAAAAAAAACGGAGTTGATGTGGGTTCTCAGTACCACACAGATGTTGCATGTCGGAGGTAAGAAATCTCTTGTTTAACATCTTTACTAATAGTTAACTCTTTTCCCGCCAATTATGAGTTTTTAAGACAATCCACATTTCCGGTAAACCCACTAGGTGTCGCTCTTATCCAATTTATAAAACACTGAAGCATTTTACTGATCTAATCTGATCTCTAACAAAAGTCCTTACAAAAATGGAGTTATCTCAGAATTTTGTATTTTAAAGGAACCTATCCGTGTTAAATAAAAATGAAGATGGAATGAAAAAAATATATTTTGGTTGGCAAAAAAAGACAGCTGGCGGGGAAAGAAATAAGTCAGCTAAATGCTCCACTATAATATAAATATGTGCTATATATTTTCTATACTTCTATTTGTTTCCATCACGTTATGATTTTGACCAGTTATAACTTCTTCTAAATATTTATAATTCTAGATTCACAGAGACTATCTTTGAGGTTCTTTGGGAAGAGATGCTAACGGAGATTAAGGCAGCACACTTCATTAGCGTGCTGGCAGATTCTTCTTCAGATTCTAGTGGAAGAGAGTTGGAGGGTGTTTATGTTAGAATCCTTCACAAAAGTATTCCCAGAAACATATTCATTGGAGTGGAAGAACTCCCAAATGCTACTGCACCTGGACATTACACTGCCATCAAAAATGGTAATGAAAAACACATCAAAAGAACTGTGTTGTAATGATGCAAATTTTTTAACTCTTTGTATTGCTTTAGCTCTTCAGAAAGCACATCTTCTTGATTTGAGGGAACAGATAGTAGGATTTGGCTCAGATGGTGCGGCTGTTATGGTGGGGAAGCATGGAGGTGTTGCAACATTGATGAGGCAAGTTGTTCCACACCTTATTAATATCCACTGCTTAGGACATGGATTAGAGTTGGCTGCTCTTGATACAATCAATGCCCATGAAAAAATGAAGAGAGTAAGTATACTTGATCTGATTTTGTTTAATCTTTCTTTTTATCAGTTGTCTCAGACTTAACAAAAATACCCATTGCAGGTAATGGATATGCTTAAAGGACTGTATAAGCAGTATCATTATTCCCCAAAAGCTTGGAGAGAGTTAAAAAGAGGTGGGGGATATGCTAAACCAGAAGGTATGGAAGCCCACTAATTTAGGAGGAACAAGGTGGGTACCTCACATGGAGAGAGCTCTTGACACTTTGATAAAAAACTACAAAGTCATGCTGACACACATGGAGAACACTGTAGCAACAAGGCAAGTCTTATTAACATACACAATGCAAACAAATACATTTTTTACCTTTTTGTATTTATTGTATGATGCTGTAAATATTTAAATCATAAAAAAGTATCATTAACGGTATTTCAAATAATTTTTAATTTATCAAATGTTTTTCAAATCATTCCTCTGTAGATCTGCAAGTGCTGACATGATTGGTCGAGCCAAACAATGCCTTTATTTACTCAAGGATTATGAGCAGCTTTCATTCATTGTGCTGGTGCAAGACATCCTTAAGACCCTTAGCAGGTATGTTATAATTTATAATTTGTTTGTTAAAATAGTACTGTAGTTTAGGTATACAATGTCACTTTTTGCAGTTTAAGTCTCAAACTCCAGGAGGATGGCCTGACCCTACCACAGGCTTTGCAAGTGTGGCAGGAGGGGTCCTTAGCGGGGTGCACAAAATGCACACAACTCAATTAAACGACTGTCGTAACAGTCAATATGACATTTATTTCCGACTACGCCACTTTGGGATTTTAACCAAAGAACAAACAGTGCCCCCTAGAGGCATGCACAGGTTCGAATCGCCAGGAGTCAGAGACAGAAGTAAATGGTACAAAAATATTTTTATTGAGTTGTACAAATATTAAAAATATGGCCACTCATCATAAAACACTTCTGCTGTGGGCAAGGAGCTGGGGCTTACCAACTGGGGCAGTCTCATATGCCAAATTAATCACTACAATCAGGTGAACATAGCACACACACACAGACTGGTGTCAGTGAGAAGCACAACACACGGTGAAGGACACACCACCACCACAATAGAGCCACTCGTCTGCACCCAGCGCCCAGATCCTGCCAAAACAAAGAGAGGTATTAAAATAAACAATAATTGCACTGAATGCAAGCGCTGTGTCTGAAATTAGCGCGGCAAGCAGAGAGGGTTTACAAAAGAAAAATAGTAAAGAAATAACAAAAACAATAAACTTAGTGCAGCTCAAAAGACCAAATTGCACAAAATAGAGATTCTTACTGGACTAGGTTAAGTCACAAAACATTACACAGCTTCAAATAGATGTAGGTGTATGGAATAATGCAATGTCCAGTCTCTGAGTTTGCACAAATCAAATAAACAAAACTTTAGACAAAATGTCCTTGGTTTCACAATATAATATGAATAATAAAAGAAAAAAAGAAATTGAATAAACAATTGAATTCAGATCAAATGAATTAGAACACCAAAACACCAATAAAGTCAAATGATTAATGTATCGACCAAAAAAAGGAAAGGAGTTTAACATAACAGGGAAACCCTGCTGAAAACAAAATTAGACAAAAAGATTTCAAGCAGTCATTACAGAGCCGCTTCAGCCTTGTTTAAAGACAATGCGCAGTCGCGTTTCAGCACACACACACAGGAAACGAAACAGTAGGAAACAAAATAATAGAAACAAAACAGCAGCGCCCGCTGAGGCACAGAGCATGGGATATGCAGCGTGAAGCATGCAGCGCAGCGTATGGAGTATGCAGCCCAAAGCAGGAAGTATGCAGCATGAAATATGCAGCCTGCAACGCAGCACTTAGTACGCAGCCATTGCCTTCACCTCGCGCCTATAAACACAAAGCAAGATGTTACGCTGCTCGTTCTCCCTTTGCTTAATGCTCAAGCAGCCAGTGTTACTCACAATCGAAAACGCTGAGATGCAGGAGGTTAAGCAGTTAGTGATCCCACCCCCAAAAGAGCGCAGCACCAGCTAAGCAGAGACTAAATTGCCCCTTAAATATATAAAGCAGACACGTAATAGCACTAGCGATACAAAACATGTTAAATATAGCTCGTTTTAAAGTGTTGCGAAGCCAAACAATACACTCACCACGGATGTAAACAATCCACTCGAGCAAACAAGCGGCGGCGCGCTGATGACGTAACAGCCCCCCTCAATGACGCACACCTACGACTGATGCGTTGCGCTTTTATACCTTCAAAATCACTACCCATTGGCTAAACCCTCACATTACAAAAATAGGAGGGGCACAAACCCATTCTGCCACATCTACCCCTCCCTTTTGCATCGTCGCCCCGACGATGGACTTAATATAGGGGTCACCCACATAATTTATGTCCAGGGTCTGAACAAGACTGACGTATCATCAGCGATTGCTTCTACACCAATTGCGGCCCTGCTTCCGATCTCACCCACAGTCCGGGGAAGGTGGTGCAAGTTCGAATGCTGACCTGCTCCGGCCCGTCCTGTCCGCCGAGGAGCAACAACCCTATCACCCTGGGAACTAGAAGACCCTACTGTTCCCCTCACTATGGATCTTACGTCCAGTCCACCTGACTCTTCCCTAACAGCAACTACAGGGGGTGGGCCTACTGGTAACTGGTCCCTAACAGAGTCAGTAAGTGCTGGAAATCCACTCCCTCGGGCAACACAAGGGGTTTCCGGTACCAGCACGACCAGATCAACATCATCTCCCTCTCCATCTACTCGGGGCTCTTCCCGGTCTTCTAACCCAACCCCAGGCTGACCATTTGGAAGGGCCTCTTTCCAAACACAAGCCTTCAGTGCAGAGCGATGAACACGTCGCACGTTACTCAAATCTGTCTCTGGTGCAATAGTATACTCCACTCCTCCAGCCTCGGGGGCACAAACCACTTGGTATGGCACCGGACTCCACAAGTCTTGAATCTTATGACGCCCCTTAAATGAATGATCCCTCAAGTAAACTAACTGACCTTCTGTGAAAGGTTGGTCATGAACGTTTAAATCATGCCGTTCTTTCCGTCGACTGGCTGCGGTCTTAAAGCACTCTCGTGCCCCTTCAAAGGCAACCTGCAACCGCCTGCGGTGTTCTACGACCCAACTATGGACACTACCTGCCATCAGCTCTGGCACTGTACCAAGCAGAAAATCCACTGGCAATCGAGGCTCTTGTCCAAACATTAAATAATGTGGGGACTCTCCCGTCCCCTGGTGGGGGGTAGTATTATAGCAGAAGAGTACCTGTGAAAGACAAGAGGCCCAATCTCTCTTCCTAGGGCCAGGCAGGGTTCGCAACAAGGTGTATAAGGTGCGATTGAACCGCTCGCACTGCCCATTGCCAGCCGGGTGGTAGGGAGTCGTACGGGATTTCTTCACCTGATATAATTCACAGAGCTGGCGGATAAGAGCAGACTCAAAGTTGCGGCCCTGGTCCGAGTGGATGCGGCCCGGGACCCCAAACTTATAAAACCACTCTTCGACCAGGACCTGAGCCACTGTCTCAGCTCGCTGGTCACGAGTAGGCACTGCCATAGCAAATTTGCTAAAGACATCTGTCATGACCAGAACATTCTCGTGCCCAGAATGGGATGGTTCGAGCACAGTGAAATCAATAGCAAGGACCTCGTTGGGCCTTGAAGCTAACAAATGGCCCATGTAACCCCGTGCCACTGGTTGGCTCTCCTTAGCGAGCTGGCAACGTTCGCACTCCCTGCACCAACGTATAATGTCATCGGACATACTCGGCCAGTAACATCGCCGCCTAATCAGCTCAGTAGTGCGCTCAACTCCCTGATGGCCATGCTGTTGGTGCAGTTGTGCTAACACCTCATGTTTTAACACACTGGGTAGTACTAACTGATAACAATCTTCCCCCCCGTCAGGACGGAAAATTTGCCGGTACAGTACTCCCTCTTCCTCTACCAAGCGGTCCCACTGCTGCAGTAGGGTAAGAACTGGCTTAGTCAGCCGGCGCCGTTCCTCGGCCACTGGGCGCTTACCCTGTTCCCAAAACTTCAACACGGGACCTATGATGGAGTCAGCCTCCTGCATAACCCGTATGTCAGAAACAGAATGACCAGGCAATGCACTCACCTCATTTACTGTAGCTTGCACAACACTACCTTCCCTTACGGCCTGCTGCAGTGATTCAGGCACTGAGACACCCGCAGCAATACTCTCAATAAGTTCCCGACTAACTGGGTTCTGGCGGGAAAGGGCATCAGCATTGCCATTGCTCCTCCCAGACCTATACCTTACCTCAAAGTCAAAGGCAGCCAGCTCAGCAGCCCAGCGTTGTTCGGTAGCCCCTAGCTTCGCTGTGGTCAAGTGCCTCAAGGGATTATTGTCAGTAAACACGATACACCTATGCCCCAACAAGTACTCCCTGAATTTTTCAACCATGGCCCACTTAAGTGCTAGAAACTCTAATTTCATCGAGCTGTAGTTGTTCATGTTACGCTCGGACGGTCTCAGGCTTCGGCTGGCATAGGCTATGGGTCGTATTTTCCCGTCAAACTCTTGGGAGAGCACTGCGCCCAGACCTCCATGGCTGGCATCCACCTCCAAAATGATGGTTCGGGAAAAATCTGCGTATGCCAGTATAGGTGCAGAAGTTAAACGTCCCTTTAAGGCCTCAAATGCCTCCTCACACTGTGTTGTCCATACTGCAGCTAAACTCTGTGCCTTGCGTTTCCCTGACTTACCCCCAGTGACTTCAGCTACCAGCCTATGTAGAGGAGCCGCCAACTTGGCGAACCCCTCGACAAAGCGCCTATAATAGCTGGCTGACAACTCAAACCATATCATCAAGTTTGCAGACGACACAACAGTGGTGGGCCTCATCAATAACGACGACGAGTCAAACTACAGAGATGAGGTACTCCAACTCATTAACTGGTGTGATAATAACAACTTACATCTCAATGTTACTAAAACAAAGGAAATAATTGTGGACTTCAGGAGAAATCACAAACCACACACACCCCTTACCATCAACGGTAGCATTGTGGAATCAGTGAAAAGCACCAAGTTCCTGGGGGTGCATATCACTGATGACCTGTCATGGTCCACCAACACCACTTCTCTTGTGAAGACAGCTCAGCAACGCCTTCATTTTCTACGTAGGATGAGAAGAGCCAACCTCCCCCCACAGGCACTCACCAACTTCTATAGCGGTGCCATTGAGAGCATCCTTACCAGCAGTCTCTCAGTCTGGTATGGCAGTTGTTCTGCTGCTGACAGGAAAGCTCTACAGAGGGTTGTGAGGTCAGCTGAGAAGATCACCAGATCAGCTCAACCATCAATCCAAGACATATACTCATCTCGCTGCCACAAAAGAGCCATTAACATCATCAAAGACCCCACCCACCCCACACACAAACTGTTCACCCTCCTACCATCTGGCAAGCGATACAGGAGTATGCGTTGCAAGACTACAAGATTCAGCAACAGTTTTTTCCCACAAGCCATCAGATTGCTTAATTCATTCATGAAAACTGGACTATAAATCCCCACCCTAATAACTCATACTGACTAAGATTTGTGGAAATCATGTCTGCAAAAGGCTCCTATAATATAAGTTAAACAATACGTTTTATTATCTCATGCTGCTTTTGCACTTTGCACTTTGCCATGTTGCACCTTATGTTGCACTTATTACAAAATTACCTCATCCTGACTACACTTTTGGGGCGTTGCAATAAGTTTAATAACTGTAAACTTCATAACTGTTGTCCATCTGTTAAATATTTATTTGTACTTTTCTAGTGGTGTCCTATGTCTAATCTTATGTTTAGTTTGTCTTAGTGAGTGTGGAATCCTTTTTAATACTGCACATTGGAGTATGGGAGAAACGCAATTTCAGTCTGCTGTGTAATGTACTGTTGCATGGTTTTGATTGACAATAAAGTAAACTTGAACTTGAACCCAAGAAAAGTCCTTAATTCTGAGACCGTCGTAGGGCAACGCCACTGTGCAACAGCCTCAATTTTCCCTGGGTCAGTTGCTACCCCCTGTGCTGATATAACATGCCCCAAGTACTTTACCTCCTGCTTAAAGAATGCGCACTTCTCCAACTTTGCCTTGAGCCCTTCTTTTTCCAAACGGCCCAAGACCATACCCAACCTCTCCAAATGTTGTACTACAGAGGAGGAAAACACAATGACATCATCTAGGTATAACAACAAAGACTGGCATTGCTGGTCACCGAACAGGCGCTCCATCAGCCTTTGAAATGTGCTTGGCGCATTACAAAGGCCAAAGGGCATCCGGTTGAATTCAAATAGCCCGAACGGTGTACAGAATGCAGTCTTGGACCTATCCTGTTCTGATACGGGAACCTGCAAGTACCCGCTGGCTAAGTCCAAAGTGGAAAACCAGCGGGCACCAGACAGTGAGTCTAGTGACTCCTCAATGCGAGGAAGGGGAAACGCATCCTTCCTTGTCTTGGCATTTAAGTGACGGTAGTCTACACACATGCGCAGACTACCGTCCTTCTTTTTAACCAAAACAATCGGTGAAGCATATGGACTGCTACTCTCACGGACTATCCCTGCTTCCATCAGTTGATTGATATGGGTTTTTACAACCTCATATTCAGATGGGGGTATTCGCCGGTACCGCTGGCGCACAGGGATGTCATCTTACACTGGTATATCATGGGAAATCAGCTGAGTACAGCCTATATCCCCTTTATGACATGAGAACACTGACTGATACCTCTGCAAAAGGGCTTTGACATCACCTTGTTCTGCATCAGACAATGCAGATAAATCAATAGACTCAATCTGGCTAGATACGGGAAACTCTTCTCCTGCCCTATGAGAGTGTACTGTGGCAGCCGCTGCCTTGACTTCAACGACTCCCTGAGGCAGATTAACTAAATAGACCTCCCTCAAATTTCCCACTAATGTGGTAGGGCGAAGCACCACATCCACTGTGCCAACATTTACCACTGGCACATAAACAGTACCTCGAACGACCCGTACTAACGCAGGCAAGGCCAAAAGTCCAGCTGGAAGGCCTGACTCGGGGGGTTCAAACAAAACAACACGGCCGTCATACTGAGCTGAGCAAGTTGTAGCTACCCACTTGATAGTACCACCTGGGATGCGCTGCACCCTACTTCCACGCATCCGCACACCACCTACCTGCTCAGAGTGGTCGTTAACACCAACGTGCTGACAATACTGAAAAGCTCTTGATACATTTGGAAGTTGGGTGACCACAGGGAGGTCGAAGAGTGCGGTGCCATGTTGGCCGAAGAGCTCCTGGTAACACCGGCTAAGTATATTCATCCCTAACACACCAGGGACGTCTACGCTCAAACCACCAGGAGGATCCCGAACCACCAGGACACCACACCCAATGACCAACCTGCCGCAAAGTTCGACATCCAATTCTAAATAGCCGATATACGGGATCGCTAGCCCGTTAGCTGCTCGAAGCTGCAACCACTGACAGCCATGTAGACGGTCCCGTCCCCAAGGCTCAAAATGTTGCCGGAAACAACTCTCTGTAATTGTGGACACCATTGAACCGGTGTCAACTAAACAAGGTACTGAGACCCCTCCTATAGAAGCAATCAAATGTGGACAAGAAGAGATCAAATGGGAGAGCGGGCCCTGTGCGCCCACCTGACGTGAGTCTATTACTTCCCCACCAGAACTGTGACTCTGCGGCCCGGCGGGTGCTAGTTTTCCGACGGCCGTGAAAAACGCACCTGTCCAGTCATACTAGTAGAGGGTCCAGCCACAGGCGGTGGAGGGCGTGGAGAACCACGTCCCCCATCGCACTCCCGAGCAAAATGGCCTGGACGCTGACACCGTCTACATATGACTGGACCAGAACGTGGCGAACGGTTACGCACATTTGGAGGTTGAAGACGAGTAACGGTTTGAGCAAGCTGATTTAGCTGTTGCTGCTGCTGTCGTAACATCTCTTGCAGCTCACGCATCTCCGACTGCTGCGGAGACTTTTCCCCAGCAGCAGAGGTCCCTCCACGTACCCCATACTGAAGACCGTATGCTAATGGGACGGATTGACTGCACCCTCTCGCTCCCCCTGGCATCCCCTCACGTTCCCACCTAATCGCTTCTCCACGGACCTCCAATATCGTAATAGAAGGCTGGCGACGAACCAGCTGCTTAAGCTCACGTTGCAACGCGCTATCGGAGACGTGCTCCACGAATTGATCCCGCAATACAGTCTCTGCATCCGTAATAGCACTGGGTGCTTGAGTCCTAACTCTTTCTAAAAGAGCCATAAGCGCAAGGGAGAATTCTAACAGCGTCTCACCTTCCTGTTGCTTTCTAGAGAAGAAAGCCTCTTGCAATGCGACGTACGACTGTGAAAACCCATAGAGATCCTGCAATGCTTTAATAATTTTAACCGGATCCCCACGTTCCGCCTCAGGACGATACCGAATCTACTCTCGGGCCTCACCTTCTAGGTGATCAAATAAAAAGAACGCCTGTTCAGATGTACCCATATAACGCGCCCTCATGCATGCCCGTGCCTCCTCGACCCATTCGTCAATGCTTACGCCAGACTTGCCATTAAACTTCGGGCACCGACGCTCCCGAGGCACAAAAACTAATCGCTCTGGTGCATTAGCACCAGATGGTTGAGGCATGGCTGGTGGAGCAACAGGCAAAGCGGCATCGACATTAGACGGCCCGGCCGGTGCATTAGACGGCTCGGCTGGCGCGTGCGCCTGCTGCAATCTGGCATTATCGGCTCTTAATTGCCCTACTAGTTCCCGCAGCTCATTTAATTCTTCCTCCATCTCAAAAAAAAGAAATTGAACTTACCACCACGGAGAAATCGTCACCAATCAGCACCACGCTGCTGTTCTGTTTCCAAAAGGAATGAAAGAGTCAACACAAACACAACATACAAACAAACAAGCTAATGTCTCTGACCCAATCTGGCGATCCTGCCGACTACGCCACTATGTGGCAGGAGGGGTCCTTAGCGGGGTGCACAAAATGCACACAACTCAATTAAACGACTGTCGTAACAGTCAATATGACATTTATTTCCGACTACGCCACTTTGGGATTTTAACCAAAGAACAAACAGTGCCCCCTAGAGGCACGCACAGGTTCGAATCGCCAGGAGTCAGAGACAGAAGTAAATGGTACAAAAATATTTTTATTGAGTTGTACAAATATTAAAAATATGGCCACTCATCATAAAACACTTCTGCTGTGGGCAAGGAGCTGGGGCTTACCAACTGGGGCAGTCTCATATGCCAAATTAATCACTACAATCAGGTGAACATAGCACACACACACAGACTGGTGTCAGTGAGAAGCACAACACACGGTGAAGGACACACCACCACCACAATAGAGCCACTCGTCTGCATCCAGCGCCCAGATCCTGCCAAAACAAAGAGAGGTATTAAAATAAACAATAATTGCACTGAATGCAAGCGCTGTGTCTGAAATGAGCGCGGCAAGCAGAGAGGGTTTACAAAAGAAAAATAGTAAAGAAATAACAAAAACAATAAACTTAGTGCAGCTCAAAAGACCAAATTGCACAAAATAGAGATTCTTACTGGACTAGGTTAAGTCACAAAACATTACACAGCTTCAAATAGATGTAGATGTATGGAATAATGCAATGTCCAGTCTCTGAGTTTGCACAAATCAAATAAACAAAACTTTAGACAAAATGTCCTTGGTTTCACAATATAATATGAATAATAAAAGAAAAAAAGAAATTGAATAAACAATTGAATTCAGATCAAATGAATTAGAACACCAAAACACCAATAAAGTCAAATGATTAATGTATCAACCAAAAAAAGGAAAGGAGTTTAACATAACAGGGAAACCCTGCTGAAAACAAAATTAGACAGAAAGATTTCAAGCACTCATTACAGAGCCGCTTCAGCCTTGTTTAAAGACAATGCGCAGTCGCGTTTCAGCACACACACACAGGAAACGAAACAGTAGGAAACAAAATAATAGAAACAAAACAGCAGCGCCCGCTGAGGCACAGAGCATGGGATATGCAGCGTGAAGCATGCAGCACAGCGTATGGAGTATGCAGCCCAAAGCAGGAAGTATGCAGCATGAAATATGCAGCCTGCAACGCAGCACTTAGTACGCAGCCATTGCCTTCACCTCGCGCCTATAAACACAAAGCAAGATGTTACGCTCCTCGTTCTCCCTTTGCTTAATGCTCAAGCAGCCAGTGATACTCACAATCGAAAACGCTGAGATGCAGGAGGTTAAGCAGTTAGTGATCCCACCCCCAAAAGAGCGCAGCACCAGCTAAGCAGAGACTAAATTGCCCCTTAAATATATAAAGCAGACACGTAAGAGCACTAGCGATACAAAACATGTTATAAACACACGTCATTGTGCACCCGGTACGCTCTCCTTACCGTCTCAATTGTCCACACTTGGTTCCTCACGCAGCAAAATAGACTTTTGTACAGTGGTTAGCAGCTTCGGCAGTCTCTACCAACTAGAAAATAATCAGTATTAGCTCCCCAATATAGCTCGTTTTAAAGTGTTGTGAAGCCAAACAATACACTCACCACGGATGTAAACAATCCACTCGAGCAAACAAGCGGCGGCGCGCTGATGACGTTACGGCCCCCCTCAATGACGCACACCTACGACTGATGCGTTGCGCTTTTATACCTTCAAAATCACTACCCATTGGCTAAACCCTCACATTACAAAAATAGGAGGGGCACAAACCCATTCTGCCACACAAGCTTTTGAAGTAGCAGTGCTTAGACTTGTCAGCATGCAGATAACACCAGGGGAGAAGCTTGAGGTATTCCTTGACCATACAAAAGATGAGGGCAAGTTCCAGACAGTCCAGCTTTCCAATTTCACTGAAGATGGCAAAGGGAGATTCAATAGGTAGATTAGTTTAAAAAAAATAAGGGGAGGTGAGGATACTTTATGTGATTTAGTTTAAAAAATTTATTGAAAATGTTTTTATGTCATAGAATGAAAGCTGAGCTCCTGAATGCCGTTGTGTCCAGCCTGCAGCGGAGGTTTAAATGTGTTGAGTCGGAGAAGGTTCTCCAGGCAGCAAGCTGCATCCTGGATCCAAGAGAGTGGCCAAAGGATACAGGAGAATTAGCAAGCTATGGAAATGAAGAGCTCTTGTTGCTAACAAACCACTTTGCTCAAGTTCTGGATCGTATGGGCTGTGACTGTGATGCTGCTCGACACAAGGAATGGCCAAGTGCTAAGGTGCTCATCAAATCTTTACTTCCAGGCCTGCAGAAAGATGCCTGGAGAGATTTCTTCCTGGATGATCATCGTCAAAATGAGTACAAAAATCTTTTGCTGATTGCCGAGCTGTTACTTGTACTTCCTCTGTCTACAGCTGCTTGTGAAAGAGGCTTCAGTTCAATGAAACGAATTAAAAATGACTGGAGAAGCAGCCTTTCAGTGGACTCACTCCACAAACTTTTATTTATTAGCATTGAAGGCCCTGAGTTGGACAGTTTTGACGGCAAAAAGATAGTTGAAAGGTGGCACTCTCAGAGGGCTCGAAGGGTATTGCTCTAGAATAGAGACAGTGTTTCTGATCTTTTGGCAGTCCAAACCATAACAATACTGTATAAAATGTTCTATGTACAGTAATAACACTGTTTTAGTAATGGTAAGTAATGGGTTAGTTTATGTTCTTGCTAAGATCCCTTCATGAATTCTCTTTTGTGCAGTTTTCTTTCTGAAATATCTGAGACCATAGCCCTGACAGGGTACTGATTAATAAAATGTGTACAATAATATTTGACTTTTGAATTAATATTTTTAATATGTGACACAAAAATATTTTTTGGTGGGGCCAGTGAAAATTTTGGCAGGGCAAGTGAAAACCTGAACCGGCCAGTAGAAAAAAATATTTGCGTTGAGCCCTGACTGATAGATAACTGATTTAGTTTTACAGCTTATAATTCCTTTAGTAGGAATAGGTATCCCAGTATGTGGATGTTTAAACGAAGTACAGCCGTAGGCTGCCCATTTTGTTGCTTTTAACCATCCTATTACCTTTTGAGTTTTACTTTTTGTCCGGATTTGGACCGGACACACCACATGTGTGTCTGTGCATACAGAAAACTGCTCACTTTTGTAAAACTGGTAAAACTGCGTTTATACAGTAAAATCGTTAGAAAAATATTGAATACGTTAGGGATAATGTATTGTGAAACTATAACCAACATTTTTGGAAATAAGACATAAGAAAACCAATAAAAGCGGCAGTTAAGACTTGAGGCAAAAAGCGCACATTTTTCATATAAGCTCTTTTCTGACTTTTTCACCTTCCACGAAATCTCAAAATACTCTTGGATAAAAACAAATTGATAATTACTTGAAATTTGTATGTTTATTTACCTTAAACTGCATAAACGTCTTTTGTCGTCCACCTGAAGGCGCTAAGAAAATGGCGGTTTCTCCGACTGGTGTCGTCCGAGTTGTTGCGTGACGTGCATGCTCTCTTTCACGTCCGCGTTCCCAACCCAGCCCCGCTGGGTTACAGATTAAAAACGATTTTCAACCCAAATTGGGTTACATTAACCCAACATCATTACCCAACAGTCTCAACCCAACATTTGGGTTGAAAAAACAACCCAGCATTTTTTAGAGTGTACCATTAAAGGTACTGTGGTGGAGAGGGCCGACAGCCACATGTTCCTGGGCCTGCATTTGACATTGAAGCTGAGCTGGAATACAAACACTGCTACCACAGTGAAGAAGGCTCAGAAACGCCTGTATTTTATAAGGCTTTTGAAGAAAGCTGTGCCTGGGATGTGCCCTCTTGTTAATGTCTATAGAGGACATATGGTATCACAGTGTGGTTTGGAAATGCACAGGCAGAGCAGAAATCTCTCCAAAGGGTGATAAAAACTGCAGAGAGACTCATTGGGACAAATCTTGTGCCCATGACCAATATCTACACAGAGCGCTGTAAGAAGAAAAGCCCAGTCCATACTTTGTGATACCCATCATCCAGCTCACTCACTATTGATGCCCAGACACAAACCCTACAGTCTGAGACATACAAGAGCGGACAGTATCATCACACTTAAAACACGCTTTTATAATAGCCTTTATCCAACACTGGTAAGACAAATGGCCAACTCTGTTTTGATATGATGCAAAGAGAAGACCCGTGAAACCGTTTAGGTTTTAGCCATGTTTGTTTTATCTGTGTTAGCCCCGCCCCGTAGCCCCAACCTTACATTTAGACTTCAGGGGTAGTAACAGGTGACTCGTTTATGACGTATCATGACATCTCCCTTTTTTTTGTACATACTACAAATAACTTCAGTCACCTTGTATATCACCCAACATTACAAAACAGAAGTGTATCACTGTACATATAACACAACAGCTTTTTTTTTTTTTTTTTTAGAACATTTCAAGTGTCCATATAACATAACACTGTCCTTTGAACTGTGGCTTAGTTTAACTTAAGGAAAATTTAATCATAGAACTACTCTTCAATAAGCCTTCTTGGTTTTGAGACTACCCGTCCACTGGCAGTTCTCACAGGTAAACTTGAGAGCTCTGTGGGACTAGCATCTCTTTTCCATGTTTGAGTGTCCATTTCCTGTTTTTCTTCTGCGTTGTCACAACTGTTTTGTTCAGTCACTTTTTGTCTATCCGTGTCCTTCTTTGGTGTGTCACTTTGTTCATTTGTTTTCATTAAAAACTTTCTGTTCCTTCTGTACACCTTCCCGTCAGGTGTCTGAATAACATAAGATCTCGGCTGCTCAGAAAGTTCAGTAACTTCAGCTGGATTCCATGTGCCATCTTGCCATATTCTTACATTGTCACCAACCTGAAGCTTCTGAAGAGGTTTGGATCTTTGATCGAAATATTCCTTCTGCTTCTTTTGCCTGTTTTCTAACACCTGCTGTACTGGGTTAGTTACTATGCTAGGCTTAAGCAACTCTGATGTGATTGGAAGTCTTGTTCTTAGTCTTCGACCCATCAACAGTTGAGCTGGCTATGCTCCAATATCCTCCATGGGTGTGCTTCTCAGGTTCAGCAGAGACAGGTAAGGATCTTTTCCATCAGCCTTTGCCTTTTTTAGCATATTTTTAACAGTCTGTACTCCTCTTTCCGCCATCCCATTCGATTGTGCGTGATGGGGGCTTGAGGTTTTGTGCAGGAATTCCCACTCTTTCGCAAAAACTTGAAATTCATGTGAGCTAAACTGTGGCCCATTATCTGAAATTACTGTTTCAGGAATTCCATGTCTGGCGAATTGGGACTTCAGATGGGAGACAACTGTTGTACTTCTTGTATCTGTTCTCAGCCACTCGACTTCTATGAATTTGGAGTGATAATCCACTAAGATTAGATACTCCTTTTGGTCAAAGGTAAACAAGTCAACTCCTATCTTCTGCCAGGGTCTTTCAGGAACACTGTGTGGAAGTAATGGCTCTTTGCTTTGACGTTTCTGGTATGTGCTGCACACATCACAGTTGTTTACCATCTCTGTTATGCTTCGTGACATTCCAGGCCAAAAGAGAACATCTCTCGCTCTCCGTCTACAGCTTTCTATGCCTAAATGACTTTCGTGGATTCGCCTTAACATCTCTGCTCTCATTGATGTTGGAACTATCAGCCGTGCTCCTTTGAAAAAAACTCCGTCCACAACTGAGATTTCCTCTCTGAAGTTCCAATATCCTTGTATTTCTTTCGCTGCTTGGCTCTTCATTTCAGGCCATCCATCCAGCACTGTTTTTGTGAGTTTGGTCAGAATCACATCGTTTTTTGTTTCCTTTTTGAATTCATCTAGTTTCTCATTTGACACAGGTAGGTTTGACATTACCATATGCACCTGAGCTTCTATTTCTTTATCAGGAGAGTCGGTCACAGGTAAGTATGCTCTGGATAATGCATCCGCTATATACATCTCCTTACCTGGCTTGTACCGTACGTTCACTTGATATTTTTGTAATCTCATCAACAGTCTCTGTATTCTAGCTGGAGCACTGCTCAAAGGCTTTTTCATAATTGCTTCCAGCGGTTTGTGGTCAGATTGTATGTCTACCTCTCTTCCATAAACATACTGATGAAAACGCTCCGCTCCAAACACAATCGCCAACATCTCCTTTTCTATTTGCGCGTAACGCTGTTCTGTTTCAGTTAATGCACGCGATGCGTAAGCCACTGGCTTGTTTTCTTGAAGTAAAACAGCACCCAGTCCGCTTTTAGATGCATCGACAGAAAGTGTTACTGGCAGACTGACATCATAGTATCTGAGCAAAGGGGCCTCAGTGAGCATTGTTTTCAATTTGTTAAATGGGCGCTGATGTTCCTCCTCCCAATGCCAGGCTACATCATCTCTGGTAAGTATACGCAAAGGCTCCGTGTGTTGTGACATGTTTGGAATGAACTTTGCAAGGTAAGTGACCATGCCTAGAAATCTCTCAACATCCTTTTTGCATTCCGGAGTGGGCATTTTTCTGACTGCCTCTACTTTGGTCTCATCTGGTTTCAAACCATCCTTTGCGAAGATGTGACCGAGATATTTAATTTCCTCTAGGCCTATCTTGCATTTCTCCTTATTCAGCTTGAAGTTCTTAACCCTTGCTCTCTCAAGCACTTGCCTCAGTCTGTAATCATGCTGTGCTTTTGTTTCTCCCCAGATCAAAAGATCATCAATGTACGTCTCAACATCTTCGATTCCTTCAAAAAGTTGTCTCACCGTTCTGTGGAAAACTTCTGGGGCTGAGTTGACTCCAAATGGGAGACGGAGGAATTTGTAGCGGCCAAAAGGAGTATTGAATGTACAAAGGCGAGAGCTGGCTTCATCTAATTTGAGTTGCCAAAAACCTGAACTTGCATCCAACACTGTAAAGTATTTGGCTTTTGAGAGACGGCTTGTTATTTCTTCTACCGTTGGTAACTGGTAGTGTTCTCTCATAACCGCCGTGTTGAGATCTCGGGGGTCTAAACATATTCTTAATTTCCCATTAGACTTTTCCACAATCACTATGGGGTTGACCCACTTGGTGGGCTCTTCAATTCTTTCTATTACTTTCAGTTTTTCCATTCTGTTCAATTCTATTTTCAGGTTTTCTCTCAGGGTCACTGGAATTTTCCTGGGTGGATGGACTCTCGGAATCACATTTTCATCTACTCGGATCGTGTGCTCGCCCTCGAGGCAACCTATGCCCTCAAACACATCAGCAAACTCTGTGAAGATATCCATCTTGTCACTTTTTCTCAATTCCATCACTCTCTGTATGAGCCCCATTTTTTCACATGCATTAATTCCTAATATTGGTTTAGCATCTTATTTCACCACCATGAATTCCAGTACATGAGTTTTCTTTTTATATTTCACCGTCCAGTTACATTTTCCTTTCACAGGTATTTTGTCTCCGGTGTATGTTGACAGTTTCACACTTGTGGGTCTGAGTATATTCTTTTTTCCAATTTTTTGTAACAGGCTGTACGGGATTACATTGGCTTGGGCACCAGTATCAAGTTTAAATTTGACATGTTTCTGCTCCAGTTTCAAGTCAACTGTCCATTCATCTCTCCCTGTCTGCTTTTGCACTGCACCAACGAACAGAGGTATCTGTTCTGTGACGCCATCATCAACAGCATGCACTTTCTTCGATTTACACATCTAAGCAAAGTGATTCATTTTATCACAGTTCTTGCACTGTTTGCCGTATGCTGGGCAATTGCGTGATGTATGCTCTGTTCCACATCTTTTGCAATTAAAAGTGCTTGCTTTGTCTTTTTCTTTCGGTTTGTATTTATTTCGTTGCTCGTTTTTACGTGTCTGTTTATGTTTCACTGCATCAACGTGCTTGCTTTCACGTGCAGAGGCCTGTGCGTTATGATCTTCGTCATGCATTTGCTTCATCTGAGCTTTTGTCATTTCTGACGCGATACACAACTGGGTAGTTTTTTTTTCGAGACTAATGTCAACTTCTCTTAAAAGTCTCTCTCTCATGGCATCTGACGTGATTCCACACACAACTCGATCTCTTATCAGAGATTCCTGCAACAGTCCAAACTCGCATGATTTCGCTTTTAGCTTTAGTTCGGTAATGTACTGGCTTATTGGCATGTCCCCTTGCACACACGTGAAAAACTTATATCTCTCATAAGTTATGTTTTTCTTCGGGTTACAGTACTCTTCAAATTTCTCCATTATTTTAGACAGATTTTGATTATCATCGTCTTCTTCAAACGTGAAGGTATTATACACTTCAACCGCTTCCTCTCCGGCTACATGAAGAAATAGCGAGGACTTTACCTTGGCTGGTTTGCTAGCGCTTCCAGTTGCTTCTAGATACAGCTCAAATCTCTGTCGAAATCTCCGCCAGTTTTCCGACAAATTACCGTGCAGTAAATCGAGTCTTGCAGGTGGCTTTAATCCTTCCATCTTCGTTACACTTTCCGTCGCGTTATCTTCAGAACTTTACTTCTGACAACATGTTTTGATATGATGCAAAGAGAAGACCCGTGAAACCGTTTAGGTTTTAGCCATGTTTGTTTTATCTGTGTTAGCCCCGCCCCGTAGCCCCAACCTTACATTTAGACTTCAGGGGTAGTAACAGGTGACTCGTTTATGACGTATCATGACAAACTCAAGCAAATAGGGTATACATGGTTAGCAAGCACTGGCGTATTTTGTTTATCAAAGGGTGATTGCAGTACAATTCCTATGTATGTGTACAATTCTTTGTGCTCTGCAAATGGCAAATAAAACTTTGAACTTAAATTAAATATAATTAATCTTTTTAAAGATACAGAAGTGATTTTCCTTTGTTTTCTGTTGTTTAATTAATATAAATGACAGAAACAAGCAGATAAGAAATGCTACTTTCAGACCAATACAAAGATTTGACTTCTTTCTGAACTGTTTGCACTCACTTTAAGACATAAATGAATGTTTTTATGAGCATAGATGGAAAGACAAGATAATTTTGTGTTCCCCAGGTGAAAAAAAGTAGTATTTAATGTATTAAAAATATACTTAAAATTTAAGTAATATGTTTTTAGTACATTTGTATTCCCAACGTGCTTATTTAAAGTGTATTAAAAATATGTTAAATAGCTTTTAAATGTATTTCAAAAAAGTGTACTACAAGTACGTTGGTAATAAATATATGCTTAATTACACTTTTTAAAAGTATGCTAAACTCAAGCATACTTTTAATTTATTTCTAAAAAGTGCACTAGAGTTAAGCTGGTAATAAATATATGATTAATTACACTTTTTAAAAGTATGCTAAACTCAAGCATACTTTTAATGTATTTCTAAAAAGTGCACTAGATGTAAGCTGGTAATAATTATATCTTTAATTACATTTTTTATAAGTATGCTAAACTCAAGCATACTTTTAATGTATTTCTAAAAAGTGCACTAGAGGTACGCTGGTAATAATTATATCTTTAATTACACTTTTAAAAAGTATGCTAAACTCATGCATACTTTTAATGTATTTCTAAAAAGTGCACTAGAGGTACACTGGTAATAAATATATCTTTAATTACACTTTTTATAAGTATGCTAAACTCAAGCATACTTTTAATGTATTTCTAAAAAGTATACTAGAGGTACGCTGGTAATAATTATATCTTTAATTACACTTTAAAAAGTATGCTAAACTCAAGCATACTTTTAATGTATTTCTAAAAAGTGCACTAGAGGTACACTGGTAATAAATATATTTTTAATTACACTTTTTACAAGTATGCTAAACTCAAGCATACTTTTAATGTATTTCTAAAAAGTACACTAGAGGTACGCTGGTAATAATTATAGCTTTAATTACACTTTAAAAAAGTATGCTAAACTCAAGCATACTTTTAATGTATTTCTAAAAAGTGCACTAGAGGTACACTGGTAATAAATATATTTTTAATTACACTTTTTATAAGTATGCTAAACTCAAGCATACTTTTAATGTATTTCTAAAAAGTATACTAGAGGTACGCTGGTAATAATTATATCTTTAATTACACTTTAAAAAGTATGCTAAACTCAAGCATACTTTTAATGTATTTCTAAAAAGTGCACTAGAGGTACACTGGTAATAAATATATTTTTAATTACACTTTTTACAAGTATGCTAAACTCAAGCATACTTTTAATGTATTTCTAAAAAGTACACTAGAGGTACGCTGGTAATAATTATAGCTTTAATTACACTTTAAAAAAGTATGCTAAACTCAAGCATACTTTTAATGTATTTCTAAAAAGTGCACTAGAGGTACACTGGTAATAAATATATTTTTAATTACACTTTTTATAAGTATGCTAAACTCAAGCATACTTTTAATGTATTTCTAAAAAGAGCACTAGAGGTACGCTGGTAATAATTATATCTTTAATTACACTTTTTATAAGTATGCTAAACTCAAACATACATTTAACGTATTTCTAAAAAGAGCACTAGAAGTACGCTGGGAAAAAATATATGTTTAATTACACATTTTTAAAAAAAAGTATGTTAAACACAAGCATACTTTTACAGAAGTTTTAGTGTATTTAGAAAAAAACATATATTTTTTTTTTTAACATGTACATTAATTTTAATAGACTAACATTGCAATTTCAACATCATATCATTGAACTTGCATTATATATTGATTTTACAAAGTTAATCCACATAAATTTGTTAGTGTTTATATTCAAACAACACACGTGACGGACCTGACTAAACCTCATTGGTTCTTGGGATTCAGTACGTCACATTGGCTTCCTGATTCAGTTGTTCGATACACAACGTGCGTGATCGTTGGTAAATGTGGATGAAAGTTGAAACTAAAACTGTTAAATTATATATAGTGATCATCAGAGGACTTGGCTGAAACAACGCGATTCACATGGATTACTTCGGCGATGTTTTTTATTGCTGTTGCGATTAACTTTTTGAAATGTGAGCAGTTTTTAAGTATCAAGTGGATCTGACATCGAGGGGAAATATACGTTTCTTGGATTTCATTAAAGTACATCGGTTTTTGTTTGAAGATGAATGAGAGAACATGAGGGTAAGTTAATTGATGACAGATTTTTGCTTTTTATTTTTAGTGAACTATTAAATAAGTAGAACATTTAGTATTACAGTATGTCTTAATTTTAACCCAGCTTCTTAAAGCGTGTATGTTGTGTGGCTTTTGGAACATAACGTTACATTTTTTTGTGAGTAAAGTTAGGCATTTCATTTCTCTTGTTGTATTTCAGAAATCATAACAGCCTGTCTTTTTTTAGCACAGCGGCATTCAAATTGACCAATCAGAGCCGAGAATATCCAATAAGTCGAAGTAGAGATGAACAGATGAAGATACAGCCCGTAAAAATACTTATTCTTGGTGGTAAGTTTTTAGTTCTACAGTATTTGTATAACATTTAGATAACTTTTACGTTTTTCTAATGCTAATGTTTAAAGAGTAACTAAACCCTAAACCAACTTTTTTAGTTAATGATCTGTAAGAATGATGCTTTAGTGTAAGTTGGATATAAAGTGTTTCAATACTACATGTTGTAAAAACGTCTGAGTGCTGCCCTCTTCAGGTTGAACGGTGGCTAACGTTACTGGCAGGGCTCGAAATGAATATTTAAAATATTTAAAATATATTTGGGAGCATTTCTGCGACTGCCCATTTTGTTGTGGTGCGACTTGATTTAGATTGTGATGCTGCGTGCTGCTGTCCCAGGTTCAGTGTTCTCTCCAACGTTACATAACCAATCAAATTTCACCATTAAGTTCTTACATTTAATGAAGACTGCAGATTGGCTAATATAAGCGTCAGTCATTCCTTGTTGCCGTGCTACGTTGGTACGTGAAGCGCGAAAATAAGACGCACCGCGAGCATGACGAGAACAAGCCGACTACAGCCAATGTTACTACTGTAATTAATGACGACGATCCGGATTCAAATGCGACTCCACCACCGGAAAATAAGACTTGATGTTTAACCTTTAGGAGAGAGTGGCTTAAAGATTACGAGTGTCTCCGCTATGAAAATGGCTCGATGTAACTTACTTTGCTTACTGTAAATCCTGTAAAACGGCGTTGGTGGCGGAATCAAAACATTTTAAGCGCCAGACCTTGCTTAAACATGGCGAAAGTGCCAAAAACACTAGTAGTGTCATGACAAATGTGTTCATTATTGATGGAGACACCGACCTGTCTGTCAAAGAGTGTTTGATAGTGTATGTGCGCATGCGCTGGTGAATGGACATCCAACAAACATCCTTGTGGTCCATGTTGATGTGGAACACGACAATGTTGATGGTATGTTTTTATATAAAAAATATATTTTTTAAAACATATTTAGTAGTAATAGCATCCTGTTAATGCAGTTATCAATACCAATATTAGCCTTCTATATTAAGCCTTCTATATTAAGGTCACTTTTGTAAATGTCCCAATTAATCAGTGTTTTACGTGTTTGCTAGATTTTCTATTGTAATCTTAATCATTTTACCTGTAATCTGTAATTGGTAAATTATTATTGCTATACTATTTCAAAAGCAGTTGGGTATTAATTTAGGAATCTATGCAGTAAAATAAATAAAATAAAAGACCAAATTTTAAATGCTGGCCATAGGATATGTAAAGCCTGGTGGTTGCATTTTATTTTAATAAAATAAATCTATTAACATATACATTGTAGTTGTGGTGCTTTTTAATTTTTGGATGGATGCGCCTAAATTTTTGCTGGTGCTCCTAACTCTTAAAAGTTGTGAGCACCAGTGCTACCAAAAAAAAGTTAATTTTGAGCCCTGTACTGCAGTTGAATTTTCCTATTGGATGTTGGACCGGACACTTTTAGACAACATTACAAAGACAATAATATATTACTAACATGATTAGCCTGCTGGACGGATTGTAAAAAACAGCACAATGTAAGCACTGCTAGTACAGGCTAGCTGAATATATCTTAATGATTACAGAGATAAGACAACACATAAAACTTGCAACCTTTCTCAGTTTGCACATCTGGACAATTCTTCACACATCATAGGTTGTAAATTTGGGTAAATCCAGCAAACAAGTAATTTTAGCGATTCTGCTGTTACTCTGCTTTAAATCTCCTGCATCGAAAACTTAAGAGCAGCCTTGAGTCAAATGTGGAAGTTAAGCGTGCATAGAGTCCATTGGCATGACTTCTGATTTCCTTAAATCTCCTTAAACAGAGGTGAACTTTTCTTGTAAGCAAGACCACAATAGACATGTCAATGGAAAATGCCCTTGGTTAAAATAAAACACAATTATCAAAGTAAAGAATATCCTGTAATACACACAGGTTGCATTATATCAGTGTCAGTGAGTTAAACCTCCTATAACCCTTTGTTCAATGTAACTTGTAGAGTGCCATGTAGCGACGGATCAAACGGACACTCATGTCAAGCTTGATGAGGACACAGTCAAAGCTTTAAAAGGTAAACTGAGAAGTTAACAAAATTCTAATGCATATGTTCATTAATTATTGGTTAATTTTGTATATATTCTGTTTCCTTTTCACAGACCTTGTGATTAAGTCTTCAGTGTCTGAATGGCAAGAAGAAGAACCCTCCACTTAAACGTGACATTTAAACTGCTCTGTGTTTTGGTTCAGCCATTTGTAGGTTTATCTCGAGTAAGTTCAAATGCACTTCTGCATTTGTCCAGTAACTTTTTGTTTAGTGAATTACATCATTATGATTATATAATTATTCAATGGTTGCATATTCATAGTGTTCTTTTCATATTGATGTATTAATGTTCCACAATTTGATAAAAGTAGCTCATTGCATTTCACTGATCTTTGTTTTATATTGTAAAATCATTTCAATAGCAGTAAATACATACTTAGTTGTTTCTTTAACATTTAATTAGTTGTTAATGACGGAAGAAACCGGTTCGTATGTATGAATACAGAATAGGTATCATTTTAGAATGAGTTAAAACATGTTTTGGTGGCAAACATGCAGGTAAAATAGTACATGTATAACATTCTAATGGTAAACTTGACTGTAATTCAAATGTCACATACAGTACATTAGAAATGATTTATTTTATGTATACAAATGTGTGGGCAATATATTATTATTTCAATTTGTATGCTATATTATTTATGTAATATTATTATATCTGAAATTATTAAATTACATTTATAAATGTTTAAAAGGTGGGTTCAAATGTGCTACAAGTTGTAACTGAATACAATTTTAGAAAATAGCACAGTTGAGTACACTTAGATTGTCTTAAGTTTGTCTTAACAAGTACTAAATACTACTTTTTAGTATATTAAGCACAATTTACTGCACGAAAATGAAGAGCTTTTGGTACCTTAAGGTTGTGAACTTAAAGTGTATTTTAGTGAACTTTTTCACCTGGGAATACATTTGGTATATTATTTTAACATACTACTAGTATATTTTAAAGTAGATTCGTAAATGTTTAAAGGTGGGTTCAAGTTGTAATTAAAGATATTTTTTAAATACAGACCTAGTATGTTAAAAATACATTTTAGTTCAACTTCATTGTGTCTCAAAATAGCACAGTTGAGTACACTAAGATGGTTTTAAGTTCATCTTAAGAAGTACTTAATACTACTTTTTAGTATACTAAGTTCAAAATTAGTGTGTGAAAATAGAGCACTTTTAGTATAATGTGGAAAGTGTACTTAAATAGTGTATTTTAGTGAACTTGTTTCACCTGGGAATACATTTGGAATATTATTTTAACATACCATTAGTATACTTTAAAATATATTTAAAAATGCTTAAAAGTGGGTTCAAGTGTACTTCAAGTTATAATGAAATATATTTTTTTAAATACAGACATAGTATGTTAAAAATACATTTTAGTTCAACTTCATGGTGTCTCAAAATAGCACAGTTGAGTACACTAAGATGGGATTAAGTTCATCTTAAGAAGTATTAAATACTACTTTTTAGTATACTAAGTTCAAAATTAGTGTGCGAAAATAGAGCACTTTTAGTATAATGTGGAAAGTGTACTTAAATAGTGTATTTTAGTGAACTTTTTTCACCTGGGAATACATTTGGAATATTATTTTAACTTACCATTAGTATACTTTAAAGTATATTTAAAAATGCTTAAAGGTGGGTTCAAGTGTACTTCAAGTTATAATTAAATATATTTTTTTTAAATACAGACCTAGTATGTTAAAAATACATTTTAGTTCAACTTCATGGTGTCTCAAAATAGCACAGTTGAGTACACTAAGATGGTATTAAGTTCATCTTAAGAAGTACTAAATACTACTTTTTAGTATACTAAGTTCAAAATTAGTGTGCGAAAATAGAGCACTTTTAGTATATTGTGGAAAAGTGTACTAAGTGTACTTAAATAAAGTGTATTTTAGTGCACTTTTTTTTCACCTGGGTTTGCATGCTTTAGAATCGCGCGTCTCCGTGCGTCCGCATATGAGTGTGCATCCATTTGAGTATATGTGTGCGTCATTGTCAGTGCAGCTTACCTTAACATCTTGCATTCAAATTGTTTAAAATTGCTTGCATGTTAACATTTGAATGTTTAAAAACACATGCAAAAGTTAACTTTCTATAAATAGTTATTTATTTCTGAATGATGCGTATTTGAGCGAGTATTAAAGAGACTATAATTTATTGTCATTTATGCGTAATTTCTTCTGCTTTCCCAATAAAATATTTTGTGTTTCTTTTGACTTGGTGGACCAGCTGTCAATTTGAGTGTGTAGCCTCGCCACTGTTATGATATAATAGTTTGAGAAGAATTAAAAAAAAAACCCTAACCCTAAAGATTACTAAATATTCTTACTGTCACTGAGGTGAAAAAAATCCACACGCAGACAGTGTCATTAACTCATCTGTCAATTCCTCCAGCAAACAGCATGAGGCGCATTTGCAAGTTTATATTTATTTCAAATAGAAATCATTTGAATTAGTTTATTGCGAAATTGGGACAAATAACGTACAGTAGCCTATCACTTTGTGACAGCGCAACATGAGAATTTTTATTTAATTATTTCATTTTATTTAATTTAAGGAATAATGAGGAAGTCTCTACATCACAAGAAGACTTAAGGTTTAAGAAAAGACATTAAGCAAACGCAAGATGGACACTATCAGATGCCATTGCTATTTAAGGGCGAGAGACCAGACTTGCCAAACAACAAGCTTGTGCAGAGCTTAGACTCAAATCCTTAGAAAAGCATTTAAAGAGGGATGAGCAATACCACAAAGACTGCCTGGGTTTTATGAAAGACATAATAGCAAGAGGTGATGTTGAAAAGGTCTCAGAGAGGGAGTTAAACAATCAGCCGGAATGGTATATACCTTACCATGGAAGCCAGGCAAGATTCACATTGTCTTTGATTGCTCTGCAAGATTTCAGAATACTTCTCTGAATAAGCATATACTGACTGGGCCTGACCTCACAAACACCCTTGTTGGGGTCGTGTGTTGTTTCCGAAAAGAGCAAGTAGCCATTATGTGCGATGTTGAGCGTATGTTCCACCAGTTTTATGTTGCTCCTTAGGATCTGGATTACCTCAGGTTCTTATGGTGGGAGGAATGCAACTTGGAAACCCCACCAAAAGTTTTTTGGATGAGGGTCCACTTGTTTGGAGCTGCCTTCTCACCTGGATGTGCAAATTTTGGGCTCAAGTACCTTGCTGCACAAGGTGAAGGCAAGTTTAGTCAAGCCACAGTAAAGTTAATACAACATAATTTTAATGTTGACGATGGCTTTGCAAGTGTGGACACCAAATCAGAGGCAATCCAGCTTTTAAGGGAAGGCAGGGATCTCTGTAATACTGGAAAGCTCCGCTTGCACAAATTCATCACCAACAGCAAGAAAGTGACTGCCACAATTCCAGAGGAGGAATGTACTGAAAGTACAACTGACTTTGACTTGGCCCTAGGAGAACCTAAGGTAGAAAGGGTGCTTTGAATTCAAAGGTGCGTAACTTCAGACAAGCTTCTTTTCAGAGTGCTACTAAAGGAAAAACCTTTTATTAGAAGAGGTGTTTACAGTTGCTTCCATTTTTTATCCTTCTTGGATTCATGGCTCCATTCATTCTAGTTGGGAAAAGAATCCTACAAAGGATGTGTCAAGACATGACAGGCTGGGACGAACCACTTCCTGATGACCTCAAGCCGCATTGGGAAGTTTCGCTGCAAGACCTTCATAACCTGTCTTTCATAAAGATTGCACGTTGTTATGTGGCCTTAACATTCAAGGATGTCCAGCAATATCAGCTACACCATTTTTTCGGACACCAGTGTCCAGGCTATGGAGTATGTTCATACCTTAGATCTGTGACCAAGTCTGGAAAAGTCTACTGGGTAAATCTAGGATTGCCCCAACAAAGGTAATGACAATCCCCAGGTTGGAGCTCTTAGCTGCTGTGGTCCCCGCAAGGACTGGAGATCTGCTCAAAGAGAACTAGAATTGGAAGGCATTAGTGAATAATAATGGACCGCCTCCAAGGTTGTCCTTGGTTATATTAATAATGATGCACGACAGTTACATGTACAGTGAGGAAAATAAGTATTTGAACACCCAGCTATTTTGCAAGTTCTCAAACTTAGAAATCATGAAGGGGTCTAAAATTATCATCGTAGGTTTATGTCCACTGTGAGAGACATAATAAAAAAAATAATACAGAAATCACAATGTATGGTTTTTTAACTATTTATTTGTATGATACAGCTACAAGTAAGTATTTGAACACCTGTCTATCAGCTAGAATTCTGACCCTCATAGACCTGTTAGTCTGCCTTTAAAATGTCCACCTCCACTCCATTTATTATCCTAAATTAGGTGCACCTGTTTGAGGTTGTTAGCTGCATAAAGACACAGAGCTGCCCACTTCTGAGTTCAGTTTGGAGTGAGATTTTATTTAATTTTTTTTTTTGGGGGGGGGGGGGGGGTTGTGGTAATAATTTTTAAGTCCTTAACCAATTGATAATATTGTGGATTTTAGCTATTTCTGTATAAAATAGTGGGAAAAACTCAGTAAAAATGGATTACAATACGAATCTAATCATATTTTACAAATTAAATTGAAATAAAAGCTTTTACTGAGTTGACTGAAATTAGAGTCTTTATTATTATTTCATACACTTCTATTATGCTTTCCTTCTGATAAAAGTGCCAAAAAAGTTCTTAAAGTCTAATGAATAGGCTACTGGTCTCTGTAAAATGTATAACTGCAGATAACAGCAGCTTTGATTCAGTTTATCCACTGAGAAAGAGAAGCATAAAGTGATGATTTGTGATTGATTGAGAAGGGTCTGGCTGCAGCACTTGCACTCTCAGACTCCTGCGCTTCCTGTGCAAGTGACATCACCTGCACTCTTCGCTGCATGTAACGTCAATTGCAATCGACTTAAATAAACCGGAAACGTTAGTACAGAGGGATACTATTGATTAAAAATGATTAAAACACAAACCTGCAAAATAATGCTGCGTTCCAGATAACCCGTAAATAGGGATATTACCCACCTCAACCCGGAAATTACGCCGGTCATTTAACGATATTTAATACTGTAAACGTGTTGATGTTACTTAATCATTTATCAATTTAATGTTACTAAATACTCTCTTTTTTTAGCTTAATTTAGACGTTATTTACGGGTTTGAGGTGGGAAATATCCTAAACCTTCTGCTGGAACACGGTATTATTACAGGATTTTAATGATCCTTATTCTATAAAAAAAAAACAAAATGTGTTTCCAATTTTTTCCATGTTGTAGGTTGTGTTCATTGCACGACAATCTCTCTATCTCTCTATAATGTCGATATGTTTAGCATTTCAATATGCTATGCCAGTTGTTACAGTTAACTTACTGTATAACAGCTAGAATAATGATGATCAAGGGTATTAAAGAGTCTGAACAGCAACAAAAATGTAACTTCAAAAAAAACCAACAACAACATGATCCAAAAGTATTTATTTTTTAAAGACTATTATAGCATTAGCAAGTAGAACCTGAAACGTTTAAAGTAATAAAAAATAAAAATTACACACACACACAAACAGTACACGTTCAGAGTTTAATAATGTTTAAGTAAATGTTAAAATTGACAAGGGTTAACATGCTGAAGAAGGACAGTTCCTTATTAGTTGTTAACTAACTTAATTAACCTTGTTTCATTCCGATTAAGTTATAGCTTTCAACACCATCATCAAACACTTAAGGTAACACTAGTGGTTTCAACCTATATGCCACATAATTAGTTAGTTCATTGTATCGATTCATAAAGAGTGAAAGCGTGACGGTTGGCTAAGTTAGTTCGGCTAGCCCAAATCCTTAAATGAAAGGCATGCACAACTTACGCAAACAAAGATAATTTTGTATACTTGAGATTTAACTCTAAATATAAGTGTTACAACTGGCTCAAAGTTGCAACATTAACAAGAGGCAACACAGGCGGGTAAACAGAAAAACAAGCAATTTATTTAACAAAATGAATTTAACAAAATATAAATGAACAGTCAGTAGTCAGTATATGAACGTCAGTGATGAAGGATGCATGAAAGAGTACTGTAAGCTGAAGGTCTGCATGAATGTAAACCAAGGGCGTAACTTTGGGTCTACAAAGGTTAAATTCATTAACCGCTGGCTTGGGCTTTGTAAAGAATGTAGAAAAGTCAACGGATTGTGGTCCGAATAAATGACAATTTGAGCTCCGCCCCCTATGTACACATCAAAATATTGCAGAGTCCATATCAGAGCGAGTGTTTCTTTTTCAATTACCGAATAATTCGCCTGGTGAGCATTACATTTACGGGAAAAGTAACTAACTGGGTGATCCACCCTGTCCCCGCCTGTCTGAAAAAGAACACCCGACCTGGCTCGCATCCACCTGGATTTTAAAAGGTTTGTCAAACTGCGGCGCAGCCAGAATCGGAGCGGAGGACAGCAGAAGTTTAACATAATCAAAGGCTTGTTGGCAACCTGAGGACCAGACAAATTTAACAGAGCCTTTCAGCAGATTAGTCAAAGGACACACTACAGATGAAAAATTTGGGCAAAAAGCCCGATAAAATCCAGCCATACCCAAAAAGCGCATCAGCTCTTTTTTTGTAGCTGGAATAGGGAATTGTTCTATGGCACGCACTTTTTCTTGCAACGGACGCACGCTACCTGGGGGCGGTGGCGCTAGCATAGCGACGCGCAGCAGCAGTGTGTGAGAGCTGTTTGAGAGTTTTATGTGTTTAAGTAGGTTTTAACTCGTTTTTACAGTTTGTCCTGTCTACGTTTGATTTTCCTTATTCTTTTTGGACTAATTGCACCTTATTGGATCCACATGTGGACTTACCGTGGAGCTGGATTTTTCCTTTTGTGGAGCGTGCTTTGTCACCTCTTTGCACGTCTCCCAGTATATGGTGAAACGTTACAGTATTCACGGGAATTTCTTCTCTTGCTCTGTAATGCAAGAGGTGGTTTTGTGGATCCAAATGTGGTCTTCCCTGAGGAGATTGTTCACCCACCGGTTCCCATTGCTGTGGTTCAGAGTGGGATACTGCCACGGGCGAGGAGGAAGAGAGGGAGACGTGGAGGTGTACGACAAAGGCTTAAAAGACTCGGACACCGCAGAATCCCGCTTCCCTCCATAATGTTAGCGAATGTTCAGTCTCTCCACAACAAAGTGGACGAAGTTCGAGCTCACATGAGGTTCCTGGAGGAGTATAGAGACGTGTGCATCCTTGCCTTTACTGAAACATGGCTTAAAAATTACGACTCTCAGGACACCATGGAAATCGAGGGCTTTGGAGCTCCCTTTCGTTTGGACAGAGATTCTGCGTTGACTGGTAAGTCGCTGGGCGGAGGTGTATGTTTATATATTAATAAACGTTGGTGCAACACAGTCATTATTCGTGAGTCCTTGTGCACACCTGACATCGAGCTTCTAGCAGTATCGCTACGGCCATTCTACCAGCCGAGGGAATTTCCCCAATTATTTGTGACTGTGGTTTATGTACACCCCAGGGCTAATGCGGACTTGGCAATACAATCCCTGACCAAAACAGTGCAAAGTTTCCAAGCACGGGCGCCAGATGCTCCGATTTTTTTACTGGGAGATTTTAATCATTGTAAACCCGCTAAAGCGATTGGCCACTTCTTTCAATATGTCACCTGCCCGACTCGGCATTCTAAGTGTCTTGATCTTTGTTTTGGGACAGTCAAAAGAGCATATAAATCGCTCCCGAGAGCCCCTATTGGTGCGTCTGACCATAGTGTTGTTTATCTTGTCCCGGAATATAAAACTGTTCTGAAGAGGAACAAGCTTGAGAGAACTTTGGTGCCGGTATGGTCGGACGAATCGGTGATGGATTTACAAGACTGTTTTGCAGACACTGATTGGGACGTTTTTAAGAATTCCTCTACAGACATACATGAATTAACAGAAACTGTTTCTAGTTATATTTCCTTTTGTGAGAACATAATTGTTCCTAAGAGACCGCGTTTAATTTATGCTAATAATAAACAATGGGTCACAAAATCCGTTAAAGAACTAATTATACAAAGGAATATTGCTTTTAATCAAGGAGACATGCTAAAATATAGGGAGCTATCAAAGCAAGTTAAGAGAGAACTTAAACTTGCTAAGTTTGCTTATAAAGATAAAGTCGTAAACTTACTGAGTGCAGGGAATGCACGCCCTGCTTGGGAAGGTGTAAAAAATATGATGGGTATGCCAACAAAGAAGAATGTAGTTTCACTTAATGGGACAAATGACCTACAACTTTCTAATGAATTTAATGTTTTTTTTAATCGTTACGATGAGCATAATTTTTGTAATGAGGTTTCTGTTTTTAAGGACTCTGCTTGTGCTCCCCCTAATGTCCACATCAACAGATGTGATGTCATCAAAGTTTTTAGATCAGTTAAAGAGCGGAAAAGCCCTGGTTCTGATCTTATCGGAGGACGACTCCTTAAAAATTGCGCTGTGCAACTGGCTGAAATTTTTACTTACATCTTTCAATTATCATTACAGTTGCATTTGGTCCCTCATCTTTGGAAGGACTCTATAATCGTTCCGGTTCCAAACATAAAAGCTCCTAAGCTACTGAACGATTTTAGACCTATAGCGCTCACTTCCCTGGTGATGAAAGCATTTGAAAAACTTGTGAAGACTTCCATAATGAATTCTGTGCAGGACAAATTAGATCCCTTACAGTTTGCGTATAGGCCAGGTCGGGGGGTGGATGATGCCACAGGAACACTTTTAAATTTAATCTTAAAACATCTTGAGGGAGCAGGTTCTTTGGTCTGGTTGCTATTTGTTGATTTTTCCTCAGCGTTCAATTGTATTAGACCCCATGTTTTAGCCGATAAACTAAAACAAAATTTTAATATTGATCCTGGCTTGATCAGCTGGCTGATGGACTTCTTAACAGAGCGGCCCCAGCGTGTTAGGGTGAACGGGGTCCATTCAGATGTTCTCTTATCATCAGTTGGATCCCCACAGGGCTGCGTTCTGTCACCACTTTTGTTTGTTTTATATACCAATGACTGTCAAAGTACCTACCCAGGTCATCATGTTGTTAAATTTGCAGACGACTCTGTCATCGTTTCACTTTTAAGTCAAAAAAACTTTGAGCACGGCCCTGTTTTATCAGATTTTGTTGAATGGTGCGAATCTTCCTTTCTTAAAATAAATGTAAACAAAACTAAAGATATGCTTATTAACTTTGGTAGGACATCTGTGTCTCTTAGTCCAGCTCTTATCAACAGTCAAGTTGTGGAGCAGGTAGAAACCTATAAATACCTGGGGATAGTCATTGATAATAAGCTTTGCTTTGAGTCACAAGTAGATGCAGTTTGCAAAAAGGCTCATCAACGTATGTATTTTCTTCGCAAACTTAGAAATTTTAACCTGGATTCTGCTTTTATGAAAATGTTTTATACTTGCTTTATTGAATCAATTTTTACTTTTTCATTTATCTGTTGGTATGGCTCCCTCTTGGAGAAGCAAAAGAACCGTCTGACTTCTGTAGTTAATGTGTGTAAAAAAATAGTTGGAACTGCTTTAAATGATCTTAGTGAAGTGTACAGGGTCAGATGTGTGAAGAAAGCTAAGGCTATTATCTCTAATCCTTCCCGTCCTTTGTGTCAAGAGTTTTTACTGTTAAATTCTGGGCGCCGCTATAATGTCCCACGTTGTAAGACCAACAGATTCAAAAAGTCTATGATCCCAAGAGCTATTAGTTTTTTAAATGATTGAGGAAAACATACTGTATTATTATATGTTTTGTATGTTGTATGTAACTGCTGCTGTAAACCAAATTGCCCCACGGGGGACAAATAAAGCTAAACAAACAAACAAACAAAATACCTTGCCCGACCTCCCTTCCCAAGTAGACCACCGTTGCTTTCGCAAATTCACATTTCGACAGATTTACTGTAAGCCTAGCCTCAGCCAAGCGCGAAAACAAAGCCCGAACCCGCTCCAGATGCTGTTCCCATGTATCACTATAAATAATCACATCATCTAGATAAACTGCGCAACCTGCAAGTCCCCGCACAACGTAATTCATTAACCTTTGAAATGTTGCCGGCGCGTTTCTTAAACCGAAACTCATGACTGAATAGGAATACAATCCGGAAGATGTTATAAAAGATGTAATCTCTTGCGCACGGGAGGTTAATGGCACCTGCCAGTATCCTTTCAAAAGATCTAATTTACTTACGAATTTTGCGGTACCCACTTGGTCAACGCAGTCTTCAATTCTGGGAAGGGGAAAGCATGGGCTTTGTAATTTTGTTTACCTTACGGTAATCTGTACAGAGTCGGTATGAATCATCCGACTTTTTTACCAATAAGCACGCAGAGGCCCAGCTGGAGCAAGACGGTTTCGTCAAGTCATTGTCTAATAAATATTGAACTTCAGCCTCTAACGCCCGTTGCTTTACAAGTGGCCCACGATAAAAACACTGTCGGATTGGCAACGCATCACCAACATCCACATCGTGCTCAATTAAATGCGTACGTGATGGAGTATCTCGGAATAAAGTTGGAAATTCATGTATTATTTGAATTAACTCTCTCTGCTGCAAACTCCAGGGTACCCGCGGAGTCTTAAAAGTCTTGAAAAAGTATTGAATTTCATTTTCCCATATTAAGGCCTTAAAAGGTATTGAATTTCACCTCAAAGTCTTGAATTTTTCACGGAGGTCTTAATTTTTCAAATGATCAATAGATTTATATGCTGTTAATTCAGACACAAAACTCGCGTGCACATAAACCACGCGCGAGCGATAGATACGAGCGCAGAACACTATCCATGTTCGGAAAAGCATCTTAGTGAGCGCGCAGAACACTATTCGCGCGAGAAAGCATTCTCGCGTGTTCACAGAACACTATTTGCGCGCAGAAAAACATTCTCCCGAGAGCGCACCTCTGTTCAAAGCGCACAAACGCAGTCACGCGAGCAAAGTAAAAAGTTAAGTAAAAAGGCTGGGATGATTAAGTAAAGGCTGGGATGGGCGCTCGCTCGACTTTCTCTATGCGCTCGCAGCTGCACAACACGCACTTGCTTGATCAAGTTGACTTTGGGACTGTGGGGGCGGGACAATAACGGGTGTCCAAGCACCTGTGATCGGTTGTTTGATTTAATCAGTGACACACACAATCTTCTGTTCCACAATCCGTCTCTAGTAAATCTAGGTAGAAAAGACATGTTTTAATATGATCATTATGTCGGAGAAGGTCATTTATATGTTAAACAATAGTCTTGTGTGATTCATGCAATAATAAGCTGCAAACAATAACGCACATTTGAAAGCTATTATATATTTTGTTTAATGTTTAATTAGATAATATCATCTTGCAATATATACTATAGGCTACATATTTACATTGTCACACTAAGTTAGCATTAGAAAACTTTAGTATGGTCCTGTATAAATATTAACAGAAAAGATTAACAGAAATATATCTATATATGAGCTTGTGTCCAGTTTTTTTTCTGGTGCAGTGAACAGATCTCTTGTCTTTTTAGGGTCAAAACAGCATTACATTTTAATTTGTTGTTGTGTTTGAGGGGTTTTTGTTTTTCATAATATGGTTTATTTTGTTTGTCAGTATTGTTCTGGTTCAGAGCATTACTGATGAGTGTTATTAGATGTTGTTATTATCTTAACTATATTAAACAGTAAAAAAAATTAATACCTTAAAATTGGTGCTATTGTTTGGTTTGCAGCTTATTTCTTGGATCAAACAAGGCTATTGTTTTAACATAAATTACATTCTCCGACATAATGGTCATATTAATATCGTGGCGGGCTGCACCAGATAAAGAGGAGGGCTGCATGTGGCCCCTGGCCCTCCAGTTGTCCATCCCTGATTTAGGGATTTTCAAATTTACAACAAATTTATAAATGTACATTTAAATCTATTTGATTGTTGGTTTTGATTGAAATAAGGGTTAGGCCGTTTGGGCTTTGGACTCAGCCTTTGAGGCATGTTGTCATGAATGTTCAAACACTTGTAAATAGTAATTATTTGAGGTATATTATGTTATTTAAAATGATTTATTCTACCCGAATTGGTGCGATGTAGGTATTAAATTTCATTTGAAGTGGCATTAAAAAGGTCTTAAAAAGCCTTGAATTTAGGTTTGACAATCCTGGGGGTACCCTGAAACTCGACAGATGGATCATTAAACTATTCAGTTCGAGCAAAGTTGCCGAATTGGACAATCTGGGTTGCAACACACAATCGGCAGGGGGTTCCACATCCTCAGTTTCCCCCGGCACAACACAGTCCCCACTAGAAACTGCTAACACGGCAGTAATTTTGGAGGCTGAACCATCATGAGAGAAATACGGCTTTAGAATATTCACGTGACAAAGCTGCTCGGACTTCTTTCGATCGGGCGTAGCAATAAAATAATTCAGCTCCGACACACGCCGAGTGACAATGTAAGGCCCCGAGAATTTCGCCCGGAATGGTGAAGCAGGCAAAGGCAACAATGCCAAAACCTGATCACCCGGAGAAAACTCTCGCATTTCAGAGTTAATATCAAATAACTGCTTCATTTTTTTCTGTGTTCTCTCCAAATTCTCTCGCGCAGTCTGACCAGCCAAAAACAATCTTTTACGGAACCCGTTTACGTAATCCAGAAGACTTACTGGAGGTTCCATAAACAAAGGTTAATAAAATGTGACATTCTAAACTTCTGACATACTGATATTTATCTTATCAATTTCTGGTCTCCACAGCAAACAGAAAAATCTTGTCTTTACAGTTCTGATACTTATGGAGGGCACTGTATTGTGTGTGTGCGTGTGTGTGTGTGTGTGTGTGTGTGTTTGCGCGTATATCTAGATTTATTTTTTCATGAGTAACTAGTAACTTGCTACTTGAGTATTATTTTCATTGCATACTTTTTACTTCTACTTGAGTAATTATTTATTTAGTTACTTGTACTTTTACCTGAGTAAAGTTTTTGGCTACTCTTTCCACCTCTGTTAAAATCTTTATGAATCTAGGCTGAGTTTGTCACGTTTAAGCCTAAATAATCAGACAGATAGCAGCTAGCTACAGCTTGCAGACAAGCAGCCTATGCTACAATTTTTTTTGATAGGCATTAGGCAAACATGTTTGCTGATTTTAATAAAGACCCTGTTATTCTCAGTCCTTCATATAGGCCGTGAGTTTAAAAAAAAAAATTTAGGGGGGGGAGTGCCCTTTATTTAGGTCAGAGCAACTGCCCCTAAAAATTCCTGTGCACGTCCCTGATGTTCAGTACTAAGATCATTAACCGTATTTATTGAGACCTGAATCCAGAATCAGGAGCAGGGTCTGCGCAAAATAATTTAAGATTAGGAGAGGTGGCTTCTTAAAAGAGGATGCTAAAAAGAAAAAACAAACCATAGCCTCAAAAATACCACCAGTTTCGTGATGAATACTAATAAGCAATAAACCTGCTCTGGGGTATCAGATATAATAACTGTCTCACTCTCTTTTCACTGTATTTTAAAGCTAAATGTTGTTGTCTGGTTAAGGCGTACTCGGCTTGAAAAAATCATAAAAAGGGGTACTTCAGCCAAAAAAGTTTGAGAACCACTGCTGTAGAGGACCTTACCTGTATGCCCCCACCGTAGAGAGTCATCTACCTGAATACGCCCTTGTGTGCTAAGAGTCACTCACCTGTCGATACGTACCCGTATGCCCCCACCGTAGAGAGTCATCTACTGGAATACGCCCTTGTGTGTTAAGAGCAAGAGTCACACATCTGTGATGCATACCTGTATGTCTTAAGGCCAAAAGCGAAGAGTTACTTACCTGTAGAGGAACTTGCCTGTATGCCCCCACCATAGAGAGCCACTCATCTGAATACGTCCCTTGTATGCTAAAAACACAGAGTTACTTACTGTAGATCCATACTTGTCTGTCCCCAGTCGAAGAGCGAAGAATCACTTACCTGTTGATACCTATCTGTATGTCCATAGCGACGTAGTGCTGTCTGGGAGTATCACTTTGTATGAGTGGAAGTAAGAACCATTTGCCGGTGAATAACCCTTTGTGTGTTTAGAGTGGAGTCGCCGTTGTCCGCCCAGGACTCGAGCTGGTGAAGAATTAAGTACTTCCTGCCTCCGTGCAATTGAGTCACGCACCTGGGACGCCCAGTGACACTTCCACAACGAAAGAATACCCACCTTTCTGTGACGCCCACCGTGAAAAACTGTCAATCACTCTTGTGCCTAGGAGGAAGCCCAGTTGCCGCGGGAGACTCTAGTGGCCTCACCCAGGCACGGGCGTGTAAGGTACTCACCTCTGCCCTTGTGATACTTGCCTTATTCTCTCTTGCCCTAGGAGGATGAGAAACAGCCATAGACAGTCCATCTGTAACAAAAAGACTGCTTAGCTGGGAACAGTGAATATACTTATATATATATATGACAAAGAAGAGCAATTATTTGGGAAAGACTCACCAGAGTGTCCCTGTGAAGGAGCCTTAGTATCCCTGAACCCATACTCTCTGGATCAAGAGTTTTGATTTTAGTTCCCTTTCCCCGTCCCTTATTTGCATTTTAATTAATTTAAATTAATTTTTTTTAATAGTACTTGCCTGATCTCTTGTTGTCTGGTCATTGGGGTATTCTTGGGACCTCCTCGAGGTGGAAACTAGGGAGGGGCGTGACTCACAACATCTGTGGTCCGCTCCGACCTGTGACACTAAACTGCAATTCAATTTTATTTATATAGCGCTTTTCACACTTGTTAATTGTTGCAAAGCAGCTTTACATGAGTATATGTAGAGGAGAACACTGAAAGTCAATAGATAGTATAAGAAGTAGAATAAAGCAGCTAAGGATAATCCCTACAAGCGAGCGTATTAATAATTTAACGTATACAGTAAAGTGCTAAGTTAAGCCAAAGTTGGCTGACTCTCCCTGGGACTAAAAAAACCCCTTAGGAGAAAACACGGTGGGAAAAACTCCTAGAAGGACAAAAACCCTTGGGAGAAATTAATATATATTTATATAAACACGGTAGGGATAGGAAGCGGGTAAGCGGATTAAACTGGTTCAGCCGGTAGTCGTTGGTCGCGCATCGGCTGGGCATCACGTTGAAGGACAGCCAGTAGATCAGCGGTGCGATGACCTTCACAGCTACAGGAACTGGGTCTGTTTGTCTCATTGTCCTCGAGGTCAAGGATGCGACAGGGAGACGAAAACAGAATTCTATTAGCGTAGGGGCCGTTCGCATGTAATGCAAGTGTCATACATTATAGTGGTTTAATTCAGCTCGGTTCCAGACAGGCTAACTATTGCGGCAAGAGTAAATTACCCATGAGGTATGTGAGTGCTTTGTTCTAGACAAAATAACTACTGCGGGAAAAGTATATTTACTGGACATTCTATGTGAATGCTTTGTTAAAGAAGAATGTCTTAAGTTTAGATTTAAATTGCTCGACTGTGTCTGATACTCGAACATTTTTTTGTAAATCATTCCAGAGCTTAGGGGCCAAGTAGGAAAAGGATCTACCACCTTTAGACACTTTTGATATTCTAGGGATAATTAAGTAACCAGAATTTTGTGATCGCACTTTACGTGGTGGATTGTATTCTGATAGTAGTTCTTTAATATACGAGGGCGCTAGGCCATTTAAGGCTTTGTAGGTGATTAGTAATATTTTAAATTGTATGCGATATTTAACTGGTAGCCAGTGTAAAGATGCCAGAATTGGACTAATGTGGTCAAACTTTTTAGGGCGAGTAAGCACTCTTGCGGCAGCGTTTTGAACCAGCTGTAGCTTGTTTACCTGATTTGCAATACAATACAATTACAATAGTCTATTCTAGAGGTCATAAAAGCATGGATAAGCTTTTCTGCATCTGATGCAGACAGCTGTCGTGGAATTTTAGCCGCATTAAATAATACTAAGAGTGAAAGTCAAGGATCACACAGACACACTGTCGACAGAATTTTCTTTGTCTGAATTTAATATATTCTGCAGAATAGGCTCTCACTCCCTGGTGCTAGAAGTCGAAACCCAAGAGCCCCGTTTACAAGGTTGAGCACATATTTATAGTAAGATACTGAAAAACACAGTCATCCCATCTCCGCCCATGATCCAAAGATTTCATCATAGTTCCAGCGTCACTTAGAAAATAAACCTTCAATTTATCAATGACTAAGAAACATATCAGTTGAAGCACATCTGGTCAAATAGAAGAAATTATTTTGTTCTCAGTGAAACTACCGTTTACTGAGTTTTTCCACTTGTTCATCATTTTTATCTTATCTGGTAGGACTTTGCATAATGTTCTAGTCTTTGGACATTTTACTACTGAACAGATGGAAAGAACTGAAATCTTTCACTAGAACAGAAGAACAGGATTTTCCGTTTAACAATTATAAGTTCATAAACTATAATTAAAAATAAAAATAAAAAATCTTCCACTACACAGCATATGGCGTATTTTTGAGATATTTTTAAGATGGAAGAATGCTGTGCGGCAGACGTTGGAGATATGACTATTGAAAGATAGATTGCTGTCAAACATTACGCCTAAATTCTTAACCGTGGAAGATGGCACAACTGTGCAGCCATCTATGGGCAACTTGTAATCTGACATTATGTTTGGAGTGATTTGGTTCTATAATAAGTATCTCAGTCTTATTGGAGTTTAGCATAAGAAAGTTATGTGCCATCCAGTCCCCAATATCACTAATGCAGTCTGTTAGCTTAGAAAACTGGTGGGTTTCGCTAGGATGTGACGAGATGTAAAGCTGGGTATCATCCGCATAGCAGTGAAAACTTATGTTATGTTTCCTGATAATGTCTCCTAGAGGTAACATATATAACGAGAATAGGATAGGGCCTAGAACTGATCCCTGAGGTACGCCATATTAAACGGGGGAGTGATAGGACTCTTCCTCATTTACATAAACAAAGTGATATCGATTGGTTAGATACAATCTAAACCAGGCTAACGCCTGACCACTGATGCCAACATAGTTTTCTAGTCTATTGAGTAGGATTCTGTGATCTATTGTGTCAAAGGCTGCACTAAGGTCTAGTAATATAAGAATTGAGATTTCACCACGATCAGATGTTAATAGGAGGTCATTTGTAACTCTAAGCAGCGCTGTTTCTGTGCTATGGTGGGGCCTGAATCCTGATTGGAACTTTTCATATGTGTTATTATTCGCTATGTGCGTAGCTGGCTTGCCACTACTTTTTCTAATATTTTAGAAAGAAAAGGTAGATTTGAGATTGGTCTAAAGTTATTAAGATCTCCCTGGTCAAGGTTTGGTTTTTTAATGAGCGGTCTAATAACTGCTAGTTTGAAAGCTGTTGGAACGTATCCTAATTCTAGCGATGAGTTAAAGATATTTAGTACCGTGTCTGACACTACATGAAATACCTCTTTTAGTAATTTTGTGGGAACGGGGTCTAATATACAGGACGATGATATGACGTTACTATTTTAGAGAGCTCTTCTATTGTAGTAGGTTTAAATGACTCAAGATGTTCGTATGATAATCTAGTGGTAAATGTACTATTGGGTAGAGTGGTGGCTGCTTGCGTAGTTTCTATGTTTTCCCTAATAAACATAATTTTGTTAGTAAAGAAGTTCATGAAGTCATTACTATTGTGTTGGAGTTTACTATTTGTTTCTGTTTGTTCTTTGTTTCTAGTCAGTTTCGCAACTGGGCTAAAGAGGAAACAAGGGTTGTTATAATTTTCTTTAAGCGTACTGAGATTCAATTCAATTTCAATTCAATTTTATTTATATAGCGCTTTTCACAATTTGGTAATTGTATCAAAGCAGCTTTACATAATAGATGTAGTGAAAAGCACAGAAAATCAACAGATAGCATAACATAATACACGATAGCACAAGCAGCTTAATTTGCTGCGGCTATAAATCAACATTGTAAGCAAACGTATTACTAATGTAACGTATAGAAGTTAAGCCCAAAAAGGCTGCCTCCCCGGGTTGAAAAACCCCCTAGGAGAAAAAAAACCCGGAATTTTAGCCGGGGAAGTAATAAAAAGTCCTAGGAGGAAAAAAACCCTTGGGATATATATATATATATATATATATACACAGTCAGGCATCAGCTGGACATCACGTTGAAGAACAGCCAGTAGATCAGAGGTGTGCCGACTTTCACATTTACCGGAACTGGATCTGTTTGTCTTATTGTCCTCGGGATCGAGGACGAGACAGGTAGAGAGAAACAAAATCTTATTAGCGTAGGGGCCGTTCACATAAAAAGCAAGTGTCACACAGTAATGTGGTTTTAGTCAGCTTGGTTCCGGGCAGGTTAACTATTGCTGGTTAAGTGTATTACATATAGTTGATGATTTTAGAGACAGAAACAGAACTCGTTTGACTAAGGCCAGAGGCAGTGGCAAACAGTTCTGTATGACATACTATTTTTAAGGCCATGGGAAAAGGCCAAAATTGCAAACCGACCATATTTGGCAATTAAGACTCAATCGACAGTGTACATTCACAATAACAAGAGATCTTTGTGTTTTTGTTAAATAAAGAAAATAAACAGGATGCGCATTTAGACATTTCTGTCTCCACCAGCTGTCTCTCAAATCACGTTACAAAAATTAGTTGAAACTCCGCGAATACTCATCACACAAACATGATACACATACCCAAAGAAAGCCTGAAATGTCTACTTTTAAACAAGCTAATTATAATCAAAAACAAATATTTCCTGTTTATATAATATGCATTGAAGTAAAGAGAGTACCGTTTTTCCTGGCTGAGCTCATTATCTTTAATTTGGTCACGCCCACATGGCAACTTTGAGTAATGCTCAGGCATGTGATTGGCTAAGAACAAAAAAGCAGGAAAATATAATAAGACCCCCCCACACACACGCCAATCAAACTGGTGGCGGATCTATACGGATAGTAAAGCAGGACCCATAACAACTTATTTGAACAAAAAAACACATTTTAATTTATTTTACAGCTAGATGTGCAACATGCAACTTTTTTGTACAGTATGACAGATAACAACTTATTTGGTGGATGTGTAACAGTGGGAATCAAAAGCAAGTGTCTTGTCCACTGCTCCATCACCACCTCTCTCTATAACAACAACCTTGACAAAAAATATGTTTTAACTTATTTTTGTTTTACATTTTTACTCCACTTTAACAGCTAAATGTGCCACATGCATATGTTCATGTCAAAAGAAGGCCTATTTTGCAGACATCCATATTAAATGTAGGCAATGCCTTATAAAGACTGAATAAATCCTAGACAGATTTTTTCCATATCCACTTAGGTTTCTCAGCTTGCACTCTAGCATTTGTGTGATCCAGGTAACGTTAGCTTTGCATAAAAAATGGTTATCATTCGCATGGCTACTTTTACTTTTATACTTTAAAATGATAGTTCACCCAAATATGAAAATTATGTCATTATTTACTCACTCTAATGTTGTTACAAACCTGTATAAATTTTGTTGTTCAGATGAACACTCAGGAAAATATTTTAAGAAATGTTTGTAACCAAACTGTTCATTGACCCCATTTACTTCCATAGTATTCTTTTTTCCTACTATGGAAGTGAAGGGGGTCCACGAACGGTTTGGTTACAAATGTTTCTCAAAATATCTTCCTTTGTGTTCATCAGAACAAATACATTTATACAGGTTTGTAACAACATGAGGGGGAGTAAATGATGACAGAATTGTCATTTTTGGGTGAACTATCCCTTTAAGTAAATTTCTAAGCCTGTACTTTGGTTCTTTTACTATTTAAACAAATAAAGAATATTTTTATACTTACCTGCACTCGTCGTTGTCTGGTCATTGGGTTGGTTTTGGGGACCTCCTCGAGGTGGAAGTTTAGAAGGGGCGTGGCTTAAACACTAGCAGCCAGCCCCTGGCTTGTGACACATGTATGTGTTGAAATAGTTAAAATATACGGGGGCTTGGGGAAAGGGGAATTAAAAACTAAAATCAGGATCTGATTCGGCCACGGCCGAATGAATGCCAGAGGGAAGGGGGGGGGGGGTTTGCGTCGGGGAACTGGCTCCCGCCTCTGGTTCCCTCTGCCCGTGGCGCGCTCCTCTTCCTTCCTGGAGGCAGAATAATTCACAATGAGTGTTAGTATGGACTTTTCCTATCAGTGTACCTTTATTCAGCGCACGGCGGTTCGCCGCCTATTTCCCACAGCTCCTTGCTCGTTGACTCACTCTCCTTCCCTATTCTCTCTCTCTCTCCAGACTCCAGCTGGGACACGAGGACACAGTGAATCGGTTTCGAGGGTTTCGCTCACCTCCGCGCTGGTTACAACTCCCGGGTAGGTATGGCTCTCTTCACAGCTCAGTATCTCGGCACTCACTCTGACTCTCTTTCTCTCCACAGACGACTGCTGGGACACGGAGACACAGTAAATCGACTCCAAGGTTTTCTCTCACCTCTACGCTGGTTACAGCTTCTGGGGAGGTATGGCTCTCACGACTCACTCACTTCCCTGTTAATCAGCAGACAAAACAGGTTATACGGTAGCTTACAGGGTGGCGGGCTTACGCTGGCTGGCTATGCAATGCGTCGATTGAACAGTGGTTTGTAATGGGATGCCGGGGACCAGGAACCTCTCGGCGAACTCGTTGGTTGACAGAGGGGCGAGAACGGCACACCGGGTCGAGCGCTGCCCTTTCCTCGAGACCCGTTGGTCGATCGAAAACTGGACCGGGGCGCCCTTTCGTCGAGACCTCGGGCCGGCGGATCTCTTTCGCCTCTACTCTGTGATGATGAAAGAGACACAAGTAAGGTAACAATAGTAGATGTGATACTCACACACACCGCCAATCGCACAGTTCTTCGCCGCCACTCTGTGATACTGTTAGACTGAAAACACACTACAGCATAATCGTACAGGTATTCTCTAGCGCCGTTTTTCCTCTTCGTCGTCCCGGGACGAGTGACTGAAGGCGGGGTTACGTCAGACAAGACACAGCACTCTCACTGCAATACACAGCATTACACAGCACCACTTCAAGTGAAAATTTCTACCTCCAAAGACTCACCCACCACGCTCAGTGCACACAATAGACACCCGTCCTCTTCCACTTCGCTCTGGGCGAGAATAGGGAGATGGTAGACGGCCTAGTATTTGTTTGTTGTCGTCACTGTAGCTGCTTCCACACGAGAACCCTTCGGCTCACCCACCACGCTGGTACAGGGGTAGGGCCACTCAGTCTCTCTTGAAAACACTCAAAACGATGTATAGGTCAAATACATACAAAACACCTACTTCAAGGGATTTGGTTACTCACAATCTCTGTCTTTCTTCGTCCTAGGTTGACTTCACGCTGTAATAACTCCAGATGCATAGACAGGGCGTTTTCCAGCCACCAACACCACTTTTCCACAGGTGTATACTCACAACAGTAAGTTTTCCTCTTCCTCCGTTTCTCTCATCCAACGTCAGTGTCCGTCTAGTATTCCACCTATAAGGTCGTCGATATCCTCATTAGCATCGATCTACGATCCAAACGAGAGAGAGAGAGAGCAATACAGCGATCCAAATAGCGGATCCGGCGAGCCCAACTCGGCGCTACAATACACATCAACACACAGCGGATAACATCAGCCCGGTGCAGTGTCCCTTTAACTCTCTCACAGCTCCGTCCTCTTTCGCCTCTCGCGGCTGCCGTACTCTCTCCTCTCGCTCTAAGCGCTCTGTGGATCAACGGCGCCCTCCGGCTCCTCCGAGGACGGAGCGTGTGGTTTGGGTCTGCCCTAGGCAGTAGTGGCGCTCGTGCCCGAAACAACAACTCCTCTTTGGGCTTTCCTTGGACCTTTTATGGGTCTTGTCCCTCTTGTCTCGTCCAATCGCGAGTTGCCCGCTTAATTTATACCACCTGTTGCTCATCTGCCCGTGATCTGTGTTGCCAGGGAGACCAGGAAGTGAAGGGTGCGTTAAAAAAAATCTGCCCGGGCGGAACCTCTCCTCTCCATTTTTAGTTCCGCCCGAAGTCACCTTGTGACACATGCTTTAACAACAAACAACAGCATTAAATGCTGACTTATGTATGTTGTACACAAATGCACTTAAGTGAATCAAACTGATCCTACACATTTTATGCTTTTCATGTGTAAACAATCAGGACACAGCTAAGTGACCATTAAACAAAAATAATGTGACAGATTCTGTACTTTTGTCTCATGTTCATCTTTTAATATTTAGACATTTCTTGACTCCACAACAAACCGAAGAATACTTAAGGGCACTTCTACAGTATGTGTAAAACTGCAACATACACAAACAGTACAGAAAAAAGAATACAAACACAGAATAGACAAGCATTTCAAATTAACAAATTAACTCTAGTCTCAATGTTGATGTAGCTTATAGCTGAAATATCAAGACAAAAAAACTGACAGTTTTGCATATGTATAAAGTTAGAAATCTCCTATGGTCTGAGGACATTGACAGTTTACACTGTAAGGAGTCCAAATATGACCCCATCCATCCGTTTGGCCCAACGACGGAATCCAAACGGCATGGCAGGTTTATAGCGCATTCGGTCTTTTCCGGTGCTTCCGGTTTTAACATTACGCAACTTAATATCTGACTCCAAAGATATGAAACGTATTGTAATATGAATCAAATTGATGTAATTTTGGAATTTGGATAAACATTTGACCATTCTATTTACTCATGTTAACATTGGACTCATTCATTCGATTACCAATATCATATCAGCCCACACCGGCCGTTGTGCGGGTTCTGAACCATAAACTCAACCACACCAGAGGTCCTGACTTATATAGCCCTCGAATAATCATTACAATTACCCTCAACTTAGTTAGGGTTAAATAATTAAACTCAACCACACCAGAGGTCCTGACTTATATAGCCCTCGAATAATCATTACAATTACCCTCAACTTAGTTAGGGTTAAATAATTAAACTTAACCGCACCAGAGGTCCTGACTTATATAGCCCTCGAATAATCATTACAATTACCCTCAACTTAGTTAGGGTTAAATAATTAAACTTAACCGCACCAGAGGTCCTGACTTATATAGCCCTCGAATAATCATTACAATTACCCTCAACTTAGTTAGGGTTAAATAATTAGTCTATCCGTGTAACCAGAGGAAATGGTTGAAGCAACTGCCCCATGCTGGCGTGCCCTTAATTATCATTAGAAAATATTATGCAACCCAGCCAACTATATCCAACTTAATACAGAACTCAAAACTATAATTATAGTAGAGATACTGATCAGAGGTCCTGACTTATCATCTGATAGTCCACATATAGTAAAGCAATGGCTGAACCTCTAAGTTCATTGGTATAGACAATTAGCATGAATTTATACCCCGGTCGTAGATTTATGGTGATAAAGGATCTCGTAATACTTATAGTAGCTTAGAATAGTTAATGAAACAGAGAAGATAGAATGAATACAAATGTAACAATTTATTTACCAGGTAAGAAAACATAATTCAGAAGCCAATTTATATTCCAATTACAAATACGAAACAAACGAAAAACCATTGCATACCTGGTAAGGAGATGAAGATCTGGTTACAGATTCCTCAAAGTAAAATAAAAATACATGATGCTGTGCCAGGACAGCATCATGGGGGTGCATTTCTCGATATTGAAAGTCCCGCCTGAATCTTCTGACATTTTCCTTAAATATCCAGAGAACAAAGCATATAGGAATTTTGTACTGATTGGTTGTTGTAAAAACTAAAGGCTGTCCTTAATCTGTATACAGTGGGTGATTGGTTTATGCTTAGAATGGGAGGTGTCTATCAACATTGAATGAATTTTCACATATACTTTAACATTGAATTCTGTTGTTATATGGGTGAGACCATTGTAACCACTTGTGATGAGACATTTCAATAGAAAACAAATAAGATACAGATTTTAGATTCTTTGTGCATGTAGCATTTCAAATACAGTTTGCTTTTAGAGAAAAGAATACATATGTATGACACCGTAAAGGTGTGTCTTTGAAACCCAAATGTGTCTCAGTGGGAAGTCCACTGTGAATCGTGGAGAGTGGCTTTTCCCGCGCACTCACTTTGCCCCCATGCAGTGTCCTTTGGGGAGGTGCTATCTTATTTAGGAAATTGTCTTACAACACTTACATAAAAATGATTTTAGACAAAACTTATGTTTTCTTACGTTGTCATGTCACGTGTGTTTTGTGAGGATCACTTACATCATATACAGTACAGTATACAGCGAATCAGACGTCAATCATCGATGGATTTTCTTCAATCTGTGCTACAATGCTTCTGGAGGTTGCACGCGTTTAACTGTCTGACGACGAACAGGTCGCGTTTATGTAATGGCGGGTACATGTGTGAAGTTTTGCTTTCAGTTAAAAGATTGGTAAATTCATTTCCACGTCACCCAACACTGGTTATATTCTGCGTGTTTCTACATAGGTTACGAGTAAAATTTCAAGTACAATTTCGTTTTTGCAGCGATCTGAACAATTCATTCAAACTGATTCGCGAACCAATTTAAAACGTTTGGTCCATTCGCTTTGTAAAGAATCGACTCAAAAGACTCGTTTATTTGCAACACTTTGTAAGGAATCGACTCAAACGAGTCATCAATTCGCGAATGTGCCAGAAACACAAGATAGCAATTTAAAAATAAAATACAAATTTCGTAATTAATTAAAATCTAGTAACGAAGGAACGCTGCATAGTGTAAACGAAGTAAAAGTACAATAAATTTTTTTCCACCTCTAAAGGGCAACTTGAGTCGAGAAGGGCGGGCAGTTGCCCGGGCAACCTGAGCAACCCCCCTGTGCACGTCCCTGCTGAACATATATTAATTAACAAAAGGTTTAAACTTATAGCAGTAAGCAGTAACAATATAGCAAAGTAGGCTATAAACTGCAAGCTACAAGTTGAATATGGCGGTATTAAAGATAAGTCTGCTGGCCTCTGCTATGCAGCTCGTTAGTGGTGTCAGGTTAAAAATGAGTGTGCGTCAAGCTTTGTTTATACTCGCGCTTTAGTCGGATCGCGCGTGTCTCACCAAACGGACGAGGCGTTTAGTCAAAGCACCACGATGCGCTATTATCAGATTTGCAAACATGCAATTAAACATACATTTGAACAAATATGGCATAAGATCTATTTAAATAGATTGACATTCATTAAATTTAAAATAAACCTTTGAATTATCGATTTTGTGTGGATTACAGCTGCTTTTCCAAGGTTATTATGGAAGATTTAAAGAGGACCAAGAATGTTAAACTGTATTTACCTCGTCATAGCCGAATAATTAGAGCTCTGTATATGGTAATGACATATCGTGAGCCTCAAACAGTAATGTTTCCTCAGTCTCAAGTAAATATCATGCATTTAAAAATCCACTGAAAAACAGGCCGATCTCAACAGAACACCGGCAGTGACGTAACTGTCGAGATGTATACGCCCCCAACATTTGCATATACACGCCCATCTTCGAGGCCAGCTGAACGTTCACAGCGTAATCATCTGTAGTTCCGAGGTATTACAAAGTAACAAGCGAGGACGAAAATGACAGAGCATGGAAACAAATGTTATGTTCCAGGCTGTGCGGGGCATGGGAGCACTTTCCATACCCTTCCGACAGAAAAGAAGTGTCAACAGGCATGGTTGATGTTTATATACAACCGGATACCGGAGCAGTTTAATCAAAAATTGTTAATTTGTTCTGACCATTTTACCGCGGACAGTTTTTCGAACCTGGGACAATATCACGCAGGATTCGCCCAGCGTTTGGTACTAAAAAAGGGGGCAATTCCAACAATATGGCAATTACAAACCCTACAATCCGTAAGTATTGATTTTATTTACTTTTTTACTGTTGATTTCGATTTAAAATGTAAAGGTGTATCGTAAGCAAACAATGTTACTGAGAAGTTAACCTGCGTTGTCAAGATCAAACTTAAGATGCGTCTGGTGTAAATTTAACCGTTGCTTTCTTTAACTGTCAAACTAAATGACATAGATAACTACGTTACTTAGTATGACGATATGTACGCGGATGTTTATATTAATTTCTGCCTGATTACAACTCTTAATTAAACTACTTTAAAGGTGTTTAGGGCGATGTACCTGAAAACGCATACATATGATGCTTTTAGAAGACATGCCAACACATACCTTCAACCTGCTATCATCCACAAGTGGAATGAAGAGCAAAATTTGAAGCTACAAAACTTGACGCAGCACGACAGTGTCATTCTTGGTGGTGACATGCGAGCAGACTCGCCAGGTACAGATGCTAATTTTGATTTTTCATACTATTTAAAGGACTATGCATTGCACAAGGCCGTGTAAATCTGCAGATGAAGTTGTGTTTTTGTCTGATACATAACTTTACTGTATTTCAAATTTATTAGTAACTTTATTATTTTTATTTCAGGACATTCTGCGAAGTATGGGAGCTACACCATGATGGACTTGCAGACCAACAACATTGTAGATATACAGCTGGTACAGGTATTCGACAATACTTCAACAACAGCAGACTACAAACAACATACTCTTGTTATGTACAATTGCTGAAAAATAGCAAGTATACTACTATGCCAGTGGTTCTCAATCCTGTTTCTGGGGACCCCCTGCTCTGCACATTTTGTATGTATTCCTTATCTAACACACCTGACTCTAATCATCAGCTCATTAGATAAGAGCTCCATGAACTAAGCAAAGTGTGTCAGGTTAGAGAGACATACAAAAGGTGCAGAGCAGGGGGTCCCCAGGAACAGGATTGAGAACCACTGTACTATACTACCCTTAAGTCTATTGTCAACTTGTAACAAATCTGTGCACATTTCAGAGAGAAAATACAGAATACTTAACTTGTTCAGTATTATGATAGTAGTATCAGACTACTTTTTATACACACATATTACATACGTAATTTATGAAGATATTACACATATATTTATGTTTGTGTGTTTGTCCACAGAGTAATGAGGTAGGGGGAAGCTACCATATGGAAAAGGAGGGCCTTAGAAGAAGTTTGAATCACCTATCAGAAAGCGGTGTAACGTTGGACTGCATTGTCACTGACCGTCACCCCCAAATACAAAAGTTCCTGAAGGATCGTGAAATCAAACACTATTATGACGTCTGGCATATGGCTAAAGGTAATGGTTTTTCATTTTGGTTGACAGAAAATACATTTCATATTATCATGGTTAAAGTACATATTCATAACCCTTATGAAGGTTACTTTGTCATTAAAAAAAAAAATTCTGTGATATGTTTGAACTGTAAATTTCACTTCTTTAGGGTTGTCAAAGAAGGTGGAGAAAATTTCTAGAGAGAAAGACTGCAGTTTGGTGAAGAAGTGGCATAAGAGTATCATCAATCACCTGTACTGGTCTGCCACTAGCTCTGCTTCAGGACCAGAGAAGTTAGCCAAATGGACCTCTATCATCAACCACATTCAAGACATTCACACACATTCTGACCCAGCCTTCCCTAGGTGTAAACATGCACAAAGATTGTCTAAGGACCGTAGAAAGTGGTTTCAACCAGGTGTGTAACTTTGTTGTGTTATTTGCCTAAAACACTCATAAGCAGTTATGTGGGGCATGTTATGTAAATCGTTGTTGCAATAACATTACATCGGTTTCCCCCAAGGTTCAAGAGCACTAAATAGGCTACAGAATGTGCTGATTAACAAAAGAGTCCTTTCAGATGTGGAAAAGCTGAGCCCACATTACCAGACATCAACTGTAGAGTCATTTCACAAAGTCATCTTACACTTTGCACCCAAAAATGTTGTATTCCCCTTCATCGGAATGCTATGCAGGTACATCTTCTCCCTCACAACTGAAAATGCAAACCAGTTTGAGGCTGTTCAAACTAAACGACCTGAATTAAAGTATGTTTCTATTAGAGTTTACAGGTTACATAATAGTGTCGCTATTAATTGTCATTTTAACATTTACATAATTTTAGTGTTAAATTGAAAGGTTGACATGAACAGATTCTTTGTCTTGTGCTTTAGGTTAGATCTTGCAGCAATGCACTTTAATGAGAATGCTGTATGGCCACAACTGAGAACATCTAAAGGGAAACTTGTGTACAAGCTTCTCTTTCCAAAGGCCAAAAAGGGAGGACACACTGTCAAACCAGTAAAGACAGAGCCAACATTTTGTATGTTTTTACAAAAAAGTATTTATTTTAAACAATACTTACATATGTGCAAATAAACAAAACAAACTAAATAAATAAAAAATATAAAATTAACTTAACAGGCTATGTCACCAGCTTGATGGACAGTGTTTTTGAAGAGGCTGTCTGTGATCCCCTTCCATTTCTGGATGCCCTACAGCAGATTCCTGTGCCTCCGTACCGGTCTGCTCAGCATGACAGACCTTCCATGGAGGAAGCTGTTGCGGAGCATGTGTCACGTTTCAGTCAAGGGGGGGTCTGAACCTGACATATTGCCCTGCAGCATTAGGGAACTCCCTTCGTATGCGCAGCACCACACATGAGGGAATGACAACACGTACACTACGTCCAAGGAAACCCCAGCACCAGCTGACAAACCACCTGTAGGCCAAATATCTGCACTGCCTGCAGTAAGGGAGAGAGAGAGAGAGAGAGAAGACAGCACATTGTTTTTTTTGTATTTACTTTTTACCACGCTATTAGTTCAGCTTTATATGATGCTAAGGCACAATAAAAGTGTCATATTAATATGTATCTGTGATTTGTGCATGTTTCTTCATTTCTAACATAGATCATACAGTATGGCTATGCAACACATAAAGTAAAATTGTATTTACACAACATGTAACAACTGTTTGTTATTAACCTTACCTTTCCATCCCTCTGAGTCTTAAACGCCCATGGTCAGCTCGATAAACGTTCATTGCATTTTGCAAAGAATATATGTTTAAGCACACAGGGTCAAGGCCGGGATGGTCTGTCATGCATGATATCTCTTCCGGAACTTGGCTCATTCTTCTTGTGACCTGCAAAAGGAAAAAAAACCATAATGCCACTATTATTTACAGTAGTCTTTTATACTTTAAGTATCAGAAAACACACACATGGCATCATTTTTTTTTTACTGCAGTTATACTACCTGTGGTATTTCCCTGCAACATACATGTTCGGTCTCGAGAGTCATGCGTGCACAATTTCCACAAGTACACCTGTAAAAAAAGATATTTATAGATTTTACTGCATATAAAAATCTTTATGCATATTTATAGATTTTTTTATGCAGGTTATGATAAGTCCTCAGTACTGTACACTCCAACAGGGTCGTACCAAACATGACTGCGACTATATCGACTTCTAACTATATAACTTTAGTACGTGACAGCACTCAAACTTTTACAAACAACAAATTTACGGACTGTCCAGTTAGTCATGAGTTCTAGATACTAAAGAATCTATCATTGACTACGTTTACATGCACCCTCAAAATGTGATTACAATTGTATTTTGACAATATTGAGATTATACCTCATGTAAACACAATACTTTGATAAAAATAATGACACTTCGTCAATGTAAACACTTTACTCGAATTTTTACCGCACTACCTGAAGTGCACGTATGAAGTTTTCCCTGCAGTTTGCCTTCATACAGAAATGACTCGAATAACACGACAGCAGCGTATAAAATTGTTACAAACACTGTTACAATATTTCAGTCTTCATAACGGCACAGAATAATGAAATGCATCCAAAAGAACATGCTCATCATTTAATGTTGCGTTAACGTTCATCATTGCACTTTTGGTGTACATGTAAACGTAGTCGTTGTCATATGGTGACATGCCATTAATCACAATGTTGTTGCAGTGATAAAAATGAATGCTGGCCTTATGAGTTAACCTACAAAGTTAATGATACGTGCTTTGAATTTCTACAACTGGCGTTACAGCTAACTTACGTTTTGTTTGTGCATACTGAGAAAAAAAAATAAACTTACCATTCAGAAACGTTCATATCCAATCTCCTAACAATTGGTTGTGGTACAAAATCTTCATCATCTGAGACAGGTTCAAACATATAAGGTTGAACACCTATATTTTCCATCATTCACACCGGTGACAGATCTCTTTACTGTGAAAGCTGGTGACGTGACCGTCGTTGGGAAACAGCCAATCAGAGCGCAGCTCATTATTATTCACGAACCTTCCAAATAAGGTAATAACAGACCATTTCATTCTGAGGGCAAATCCTAGGGTTGTAAATGGACATTTAAAACGGTCTCTGGATAATTTTTTCACTTAAAAAGCCACATACCTTATATTTAGATTTCAAAGAACAATGTAACACATTATTTCAATCTATTCTTGGTCATCTTTAATGAAGTACATTTAACCAAATAAAACTCAAACAAATTTACAACACTGACAGATGTCGCTTACTTGAATGTGTGTGTGTAATAATATATATATGCACAGCAACACCACAAAAGAAAGTAAACTTTAAGTATGAAATGATAAAAGGAGCAGATTCGTGGATCTCCGTTGCTAAAGCTGCTGAACTGAAACCTTAGCGCATGCACCAGACAAGATCAAAAGGTTGAACTCGCACATGCATTTTGTACAATGTGCTTTAAAATTATGATTTTTTTAAATGCATCTTTGTGTAGCCCTACTAATGTCATATAAAAATACTATCACTGATTTTATTGATGTATTCCTAAATGTCTGTTTCCACTTTCTCTCACGTACCCCCTGCAGTACCCCTGCAGTACCCCTAGGGGTACGCGTACCCCCATTTGAGAACCACTGCTCTACAGGTAAGTAACTCTTCACTTTTGGCTTTAAGACATACAGGTGTGTATCAACAGGTGAGTGACTCTTCGCTCGACCCGGTCGTGAGTATACAGGGACACAAGAAGCATTCAACTTACGGACCCTTCTGGAGATGGATGGATATGCCTTAGCTTCGTTTAAGGTTGGAGGGGCCGGCGAAGGTATGGCACTCGCAGAGTGTGTCTTCTTCCCCAGGGGGAGGCTTCCCATGACGATGTCTGGCCTTGGCACCACTCTGCAAAGCTAGTAGTAGAACAGATTCACAGCAATACTTTATAAGGTCAATACTCGGCGGGGAAAAGACAATACTTCACCTCCCATCTTGAAACAGAGGCAATGGGGATGTAACTCGAACACTGCTGCTTGGGGGACCTACCACGGCCAGGCCGCCACCACCTCTCTAGGTGGGTTCAGGTCAGTAGCACAAATAACAGGCCTGTATGCTGACGAGTACCGGCGTTGTGACTTCCCGCTCCGCTCTTCCAGTCCACAGAACAAAGAGATCTAGACAGGGGTGCACTTCCAACAGGACTCCACAGTAGTCAACACACACACACCAGTCACTTCGTATTACAGATATTCCTTCTTCACACTATTCAGTGTACTTTACATGCTTTTCTCACCTCACCGCTTTCAGCTGGAGAATGGGGTCAGAAGTTGTGAGCTGGCATGCAGCAAGAGGTGGTCACTGCTGGCGTAGCGTATGTTCCTCCCCACCAGATTTCCCTCCTCGGCCTAGCAGAGTAAGTGCAGACAACGGGGACACAGCACAGCAATCCTCAAGTGTACACACTTCAATAAAAGACTCACACAATGCACTTCACTAACTCAGTGTTTTAGGGTCGACACCTTACTTTTAGGACCGAGGGCTTCGTCCAGGGGAAAATCCAGAACACGAATAAAGCAAAATGGTCCACAGTTGACGTCGCAGCCACAACACAACAACTTCCTCTCGCTCTGGTTTGTACTCGGCTTGCTCACAAATCCCTCCTACAGTGGGGCTGCTTTAACACTCTCACAACTCACATTACTAACTATTGTTCCATAATTAAGCAGGCATATAGGCACAGAATGACCTCACAATGTACTCACGATTTCGTTGATGTTAACTCTCCTTCTTTTACTCCTGCAGCTACTCACACATATCCAGCAGGACGGGATGGCGTTTGTTAGGATCCGTATCCGCTAGCAGCTTTTACGGTATGTATCTCTCCTTCCCTACAGACAGTATGGGTCAACACAGTACTCTATTTAAATCGGGTGCCCGTTTCCAAACCTGTATAGTCCGATGGCCCCTTTCTCCCTTCGCTTTGCGAAGCTCCAAATCCTCTCTTCCTCCAATCTCCTCTCAAATCGACCCGCAGGATCTGCTGAAAACAACGACTTCTTCCTGTATTCCTAATGCCCTTTTTATACTCCTCTTCCCGGCTGGATCGTCCAATCATCGATCGCCACGTTTAACAACACACCTGTTGTCAATCCTGCCCCAATTTCCGTCTCGCGGGGTTCCCAGAAGTGGCTGGTGTTTGAAGAATAGCGTCCGGGCGGAACTAATCTTCGCCCGCTTTCGGTTCCGCCCCTTTAAAAAGTCACTCCGTGACATTAGTATTAGAATAACTTGGTATTAGAACCAAGAAATGTAGGTAATTTTCCTCATGCCAGGCATGCATTCCTCTGAATTGCAGCCAATAAGAGGCCTCTGCATGAAACACATATAGTTTACATTGAGGTTAGTATGCAAAATTAATCAATTGCTAAATAATTTACCAAACTATATTATTATCTAAAAATATCTATTTTTTGCAGGTGGAGGACATGAAGACATTCAGAAACTGCTCATTCTTAGTAAGGCCTACTTAGATTTAGTTGGGTTATTTACATGCATTGTTACTAGTAAACCTGTTGTTTACACTGTTTAAAATGGATGAAAATATATGTATGGCATGTTTTAGAGCAAGAGAGGAAGTCAGAATCACATAATTTTTGCTGCAAATAAAAATAAATATTGATGAATTAGTCCTTTTTTATACCTTAATAGGGCAATGTATCCTGAGAGATACAACTCATAAAATTCTGAATATTTTCAAAATTCCAATGAATATCTTTACATAAGTCCAGATGATACAAAAAAATGTCATGAAATAATTTTCCACTCTTGACTGTTTAAGGGTTAAAGTCCCTAGTCTCATGCGCAGAACGGATCGTGCAGGCGGCACGGATCGGGTACTGACATACAGTATGGCCATGGGGGAGATGTTGTTTTCTGCTAATTGACAAATGTCCACAAGATGGAGCCATAGTTTTAGATATGAAAGTAGGCAGGCAAGGAGAAAGGTTGTTGTACATGCTGAAAATGAAAAGTAAAGCGAACAGGGCCCGTATGTATAAAGCCGCTCAGAGTAAAATTTTTGTCTTAAGTGTGTCAAAATTTTAAGAATGACGTCATTTTACTTTTATTCCTAGACTTAAGAATAAGTTTGATTTCTAAAGCCTCCTAAGTGTTAAGACAAGGTCTCAGCTCCTAAATTATTTAAGAGAGCTGGAGAGGTCTCTTAACCTAGTTAAGAGTAACAAGAGGGCGGCAGAGAGGTGGATATCATGCACTTTACAACAAAGAATTTGTTGGAATGACTTTAATTTAAATGTATTTCTATAGCACTTTTGAAAAATTTCTTGTTGCATTGTTGTGGAGCAGAAAATGTACAATAAATACATGTTAGTAGTATATAGACAGTAGATAGGAATTAATATAACATTATAAAATATAAAGAGTACAGGGTTTTATACAATGTATATTATATTACACAATATAATATATAGTATAAGATGTATATTAGTGAAACTTATTCAAGTGCTTGCACAGTAGCAAGATTTTTTTATGGGATTATCAAGACAGCATAGATAAATGGTATATACATTTGCACAATATACACTGTAAACGGTTAAAGCTGGATCAAATTATTGATATTGCCAAAAAATGTGATGTTTTTTCAATCTAAATTTTTAAAGTTAAAAATCTTTAAATATTAGGTGTTACCAATTGAAGTAAGGTTTTAAGTAAAGCCGCTTTTGGTTTTACAGTTTATGACATAAAATGTAAATAAAATCTACAATAGCATTATCACCCCAAAAATGTGAAGAATCTACAAGATTGCAGTTACACCTTAACATGTCAAGTGATATTAATCGAGTATAAAACCCTGACCCAAAACATAATGTTAGCAAAGGTGAAAGTCACAAAGATGGCAAAAATTACAATGGTGTTTAAGTGGAGAAATTCAAATGAACTTGATCATCTTGTTCAGGCTTGATCATCAAAGTATTTTTTATCTAAGTGTTTGCAAACTTTAGTCTTTTCTTTATAAACAGCTTCACTGACTATTTTAATTCATATGGGCATAAAATAAGGTATTACTACATCATCCTTTGACCTTAGTCCTAAACAGTCTGTGGAGCATCATTATATGAAAGATGTGTGAGGTAAACAGCACTATAATTTATATTCAAATATGCATGCCACACATTTGACAGATATCTGTTTTGTGGATCAATTTAACCCACTAAATTTTTATAAAGTGCAGTTTGCATAATTATTTGGATAATTTACATATTTTTTCAAAGTATTAAAGTATCTTTTGACATTGTGCATGTTATTATAATACATCATTTGACATATTTACGTCATGTCATATAACCGTTAAGGTTAAAATAAAATTTGTAAACTTATACTGACAACAAAAAGGTCATGTGCATAATAATTTGGACCATCCATCCATCCCTTTCAGCAAATCAAGATTAAGAACATTTTGCATGCTGGTGACTTGGTTGCAGAAAAAAATCTACACATTAGGTAAATATTGTCTGAAAAATGTTATTGTCTGTACTGATTTTATCTGGCACATGTGTGGTTGCAATCCACTGCACCAATGACAATAGGGAAAGCTGTAACACAAAATAATGACTGTTCTACTGTGACTGTGCTAATGGAGTAATCTGTTCCTGTTACTTGCAGTCTTGTAGAAATCCTCCTTGATGAATCTTCTGTGGCCACTGAATGTGATGAATATGTGCACAAGTGATTTCAGTGCTAGACTGACATTTCTTACATCACCTGAGAATCTATATTTCTGTATTTCTCATGCCTGAATGCCCTTCTACATATTGACCTTGTTATGAACTCAATTGAAACTGCCTTTCAACTTCATCAACCATTTCTTATCTCAACAACCGCATCAATAAATGTATTCATCAAACCCCTGACAGCAGTCTTCATAATAACACTAAAATATACTTAGATGGATGACAGTATATCTATTTTACTGCAGGACCATGAAGTGACTAAAAAAACTTTAATATCTAGTACGATTGACAGAGGAACTAGCGGATTAATCTGCAATGGTATAGTCTGCTATACCATGCAGTGGATTTTTTATGAGTCTGTGGTGTCTAGCAATTTTTTTTTAATTCAGTGGTCTGTTGGGCAATTAGTATGAAGGTGAAGGACAGAAATAAACTGTACAGATTCATTAGAAGGGGTGGCTCTGCACTATGGAGCTGGACTCTGTTCACGTTGTGGCTGAGAGAAAAATACTGTCAAAACTCAAGTCAATTCTGGACAATCCCTTAGGGTGCTGGCCGACCAGATAAGTACATTTAGTCAGAGACTGACCACTGAGCGTTTTAGAAGATCCTTTGTACCTGTGGCCATTAAGCTGTATAACTCACCTTTGTAAATGCTGGGATGATTCACTATTGATGTAAATTACCCTTTTTTATATTGGTATAGTTTTTACATTTTTTAATCATTAATTTTTAAATCATTAATGGGCATATATTGAAATGTATTTATTTTATTTTATTTATTTTTTCTTTCTTTACTATGATTGAAACACAAAAGCAATTAATAAAGTTCTTTAAATTAAATGAATCACTAGGATTAATTTTAGCCTGGTTGTTAGCAGAGGCGATTCTAGGGTTAGAGCTTTAGGGGTGCTGAGCACCCAATGAGCTCCGCTGCCACCACCCGCTCTTTTTTCCTACAGAAACCAATAATATGTCTATTGTAAAATAACTATCATTTTAACATTGGTTCAACTAACTCCAAAATCAGGGGTGAAAAAGATGAGAAGAATATTACCCCTCTAGAGTCCGGGAGCATGCTCCCCCTTAGAATTTTTTTAAATTACATATTTTAAAGCATCAATCTGATGAGTTTTGAGATGCATTTTTTTGCCAACCTTTTTATTTCTAATTAGTGGCGAGCTAGCACTTTTTTGCCATTAATGCCATATTAAAGTCTCAGGACAAAAGGTGGGCTACAGCAACAGTGTGGGTATGGTTTTATGTGGATATACAGTGTGTCGTTTTAAGCCTTTGTCAAAATGACAAATCTCCTAATTTATAACTTTTATGCCTACAAGACAACATATGGTAGGTTTATTAATAGTTTGTTAATTTGCAGCTTTTCTTTTAACAGTCCTTTAATTGAACCATACCTTTACTATATGTCTAAAACAAAACACTTGTGACTCCTGCACTAAGGGTTAAAAACGTTATCCCCTTCATATTAATCTAAATGTGATAAACTAAAAAAATAGTTATTGTCTAGTTTGATAGTCAGGCAGTTAGTGATTTCACACATAACTTACCGGTACTGGTGGTATAGTGATATATGTAGTTTGTTTTCACTCTGTTCCAAACGCCATGCTTTCATGACGACTGACCAGAAAAGACGCACGTGATGTCATGTTTACATGACTCCCGATTGTTAAAATAAGTCTCAAATTAACGATAAATCATACAATAAACTTTAACAACGGAGACACACGTACTGTATGCAACTACCCACTGAGGGGCTGTTTACATTTGGTTTTAAGATGTGTTTTCATCGATCGGATCACAAGTGGACGAGAGAGACACATTACGTTTACACCTGGTATTTAAATCCGTCTCTTTTGTCCACTTTCGACCGCATCTGTCCTGAATACTGTGAGGGGGTGGTCTGTGAGACGGGTTGGCGAGTCTCTCTGCTGTCATTCAAACGCGAGCGGGAGTAATTATGAGTTAATATGGACGCAAACTTATATTATGACGGAGCCCGCTGCTTGTTTAGCAAGTATACATGCTGCAAAGTGTTTTGTACGTTTATTTGTTGGAGCTTTCTCTGAATTTTCAGCGCAATTGATGAAATAGGATCGCGCAACTTTCACGATTTCAAAACGAAACTACGGAGAACACCCGCAGTAGTTTTATCAATGAAAGGCTAAAAATAGCGCTGTTCACCGTATGTTCACGCCAGAAGTCAGAAAAAGACGTAAAATTTGTGTTTAATACCTCAGATTAGATAAATGGGCGGAGAGAAGGCGGTCGCGTGTGGCTGTTCGAACACATTCAACCACATTGCGTTCCGCAACTCCAAAGCGATCCGATCGAAAGTGGTTTCGACTACCTCTGAATGTGGTTGAAAGTGGTCAAAAGTGGACGCGTTCAAAACGGTTTGAACACTGTTTACACCTGGCATTAACTTCTTCCACTTGTGATCCGATCGACGAAAACGCATGTTAATGCCAAGTGTAAACAGCCTCTGAGACGCACAAAACTGCATGCGTCTTGCGGAAGAACATTGTAACCGGCACTACTTCTCTCCGTTTAAGTCTATGGACGAGTCACCCAGGTACTGTACTACTCCACAGCGTGCGGGTACCCGCCGGACTAACATAATCCGAAAATAAACACTTATTATACGTGTACCATGGTGATTCAGTATAAGACAAAAACACGGCTTGAAAGATTGATTCGTGATGTACTCGCTCATTATAAACATAACGTAAACATTTTGTAAGATTTGAACAAAAAAGTTGCATCACAACACTTTTAACTGATTCTCTTTCTGCGTGTGTTTCGCGCTCGGGCTAAGCGATGGTACAGAGAAGTAAAAGAAGAGGATGACACCATTTGCTAAGCGGGGAGGTTTTCATTTTCTACCTTAACATATACATTTTAAACCACAAACTACGGAGTATGTTTTGGACATTATTTAATCTTGTCAAAGACGAACAAACATTTTAGAATAAATAAATTTCTTGCTCCAAGTTTTAGAGGTGCTGAGCTCCTTTTTAGGGGTGCTGAAGCACCCCTAAAAAGGGGCTAGCCTGGCCCATGGTTGTTAGCCTGCTCTGGAGTAAATCTCTATAGTAATTTATTTTAGATTAATTTATACAACAGGGCTGCGTTCAGCCCAGACAAAACGTTGCACAACGTTTATTAAACTGAAACGGTGATGCATTGAACACCCTGTTGTGATGACGCAAGAGTTGCAACTAGGGTAGCTGAGAGGCCATTCTTTGTGTTCTTTTTTAAATGTTTCTGAAGCCTGATGAAATCGTTATAAATGTGTGTTTAATACTGTAAAATACCCTCGAAGTTACAGTCACTGACCTTGCAGTCCAGAATGAAAGACAACATTCCAACTTGAACCCATTGAGCGAGCTGTCTCTTTACTATCGCGTGGTTTTATACATCTTGCCGCTGATTGGGCTGAAATTTCTGACACACCCACCAAAGAAGAGAAAACGCTTCTAAAACCTGTTGCATTTCAGCGCTCTTGGATGTTACGTTACACTTAATGGGACTAATGTCTTGTCACATCGTGTGGACACTTGAAAAGAGGAATGTAAACACTCGGTTTTTCTTCTGGAGCTAAATCTCTTATCAGAACGTGAAAACACAGTGGAACTGCAGGTAAGCATCGCAGCTTTTAAATGTGGACATTGATCATTTACTTTATCGTGACGTGACTATTAAAACACGTTATGACATATCGCCACTGATATATTTATAAGCAGCATGCAAAAACATCTCTCTGACACTTTAAAAAAAAAATTATATAGTACTGACAAGAACAAAGTTTAATAATAATCGAGTGCTCGTAGCGCGTTAAGATTAATTGGGAAAGCAATAGTAACATTATATAAGTATAGTTTTATTAACTTTTACCGCGCACCAAAACAATAACAACACAAAAGACACTAAATATGAATAAGAAAACAAGTAACAGTTTTATCATGACACCAAATACTGCTGATTTGATCTCATTTTTGACCATCAAAAAACTAACAGACAAGGCCAACATCAGAGCCAGGGAATCCCTGTCAGAGATGTTGCCCAGAGAGGGCGGTGGTCAGCGGGGCGAGTGAACACTGACGTCCGCTCTCTGGTTCTCACGTACCGAAGCTTCCTTAAGCAAACGTTCAAACAGGCGCTCTTTTAACTTATCGACTGCATATTTGCAGTGTTTGGAATAACGCCGTTTAAAAGAACGGCGTTACGTAACGACGTTCATTTTTCAGTAACGGGCTAATCTAATTAATTACTTTTCCCGCCGTTACAACGCCGTTAACGTTACCGGACGTTAAATGCGGTGCGTTACTATGCACTGACTTAACCTGTGTGATCCAAATGCAACCCTGGCTCACACAGCTAGTGAGGAGGTAGGTTAATAACGAGATAAGCGATTATGATTGGCTAAGGCAGAGTAATGTGTTTCATGGTAGCCAATCAGAGCCAGTGTTGTTATACACATGCCAGCGCACGCGCCTGCGGCGACACACACACACACACACACAGGGCGAATTCCAATCGAAAGTGATGATCACTATGCCCTATTCCCTTCGAAGATCAAATCTCTTGATGTATAAACTCTAGATAAAGTTGCGCAATGTTGTCTGATAGTGTGGCTAATTAAAATACACTTGGTGATAAAATACAGCGTCTTTTTCTGTTTATTTGGATTTTACATCCCCTTCGCGAAGTGCCCTTCAAGGGCGCACAAACGGCATTTGGAATTTACCCACACACACGCAACAGCTAAACAGAGATTCGCGGCAGCAGAAGAGATGGCGAGTCAGGAGGAGCAATCCGATGGAAAGTTGGCATTTTCAAGGTGGAGATATAAGCACTACTTCAAATTCATTGTGGTCAAAGCAAGAACGTGCATGTGATGTGTACATTATGTCCGGGAGCGAAGACTTTGTCGACATCCGTTGTAAGCAACTCTAATTTAATGAATCATATTGTTAAACTGTTTACTTTTTTAATGAAGAAAACGAAATACAGCAGCCTATGTCTTCCAGACTATTTATCTCAGTTTGATTTATTTAATTTGCTACAGTTATTGCAAACACACTTTATATTATTTAACTGTTTACTTTTGAAGAAAATACCTGGGGCCTCATTTATCAAGCGTGCGTACGAACAGAAGTGTGCGTAAAGTGTGCGTAGGAACAGTTTTACGCAAAGTGTGGAATTTATCAAATTGTACTTATACGTAGAAATGTGTGTAAATATACGCACACCTCGGAGTATGCGTACGCAGAGCATCTAGTGGTAGAATAGCGATACTACACAGGACCGTCCATCCCCAGTGTTAAAAGAACACTTTGTCTATTTATTATCCACCCCCAGGTGTTAAAAATGATTACTGTTAATAAAGTAACTGCAAAACAGTATTGAAGTTAATTAATGAAATAAGTGTCTAACCCTATGTAAGAAAGCTCCGTCAAATGCTTAAAACAGTGGCTTATCTTGCATTATTGGAAGACTTGGCAAATCATCCATTCCGCCGGGAGCGCGTTTTCAGAGATTGCGCCGATGATGCTGGTTATGCGGCTGTCCAAGGAAAGTTCTGTCATTGTCTGTCCTCCTACAGATTTCACGTCGGTGTGCTGTGACGCGGTTTTTTTTTTTTTGGCTGATAATTTAATGTCAAACCACTTTTTTATTTCTAGAAGTGTTCTCATACCCAACGGTATTAAACTCACTGGTAACATGTTCCCATGCAGATTTGTTTTCTTTTGTTAGTCATTCCTCCCGTACTAATAACCAAACAGATGTGTTATTAACCTCATCCACCAGTAACTCAATTTCTGTGTCTGTAAAGTTCCTATTTTACGCTCTCTTTGTCATTATTGCGATGAGGGAAAAAGCGCAACCACGTGACTTATAACGGGAGGTGTTGTCACCATATATGGTTCATTGGAGGCGTTTCGGAATGCAAATGACCATGAACGTGCACGAGCATGGTGCTTAAGAACAAGTGGGATTTATCATCAAGGATTACTTACTGATGTGCGTACGAACCCCGTGCGCACGTTTGATAAATCCCGATTTTTTTGTACTTAGACACATTCTAAATTTCATTCGTAGGTACAAATATAGAACATTTTCTACGCACTGTTGATAAATGAGGCCCCAGAAGTACAGAATGTCTACCAGACCAGTTGTCTGACATTGCGAGTTTGATTTATTTAATTAAGAATACGACTACAGAGCAAACACACTTTTTGTTGTTTAAAAGTTAACTTTTTGTGAACAAAACACTTGGAAGTACAGGTTGTTTACTTGACCAGTTGTCTCAGTTTGAGAGAGTTTTATTTCATTTAGTTTGCTGAAGTTAAATGCACTTTATATGGTGTAACTGTTTACTTTTCTTACAAAGATAATACTTGAAGTGTAGGATAAAACTCTTGCTGTCTGTTGACGTGCAATAAATATGGAAAGTTATGTATGATCACCTGTCTGTTCTACTCATTTCAACTGACATGTGAAAACTGCTAAAAAAATAAAAATTCTTTGACATATAGCAACTTTTTTTTAACCGTAACGCAAATAGTTACTTTCCCTGGTAACGAGTTACTTTTATTATAGAGTAATTCAGTTACTAACTCAGTTACTTTTTGGAACAAGTAGTGAGTAACTATAACTAATTACTTTTTTTAAGTAATTACCCAACACTGCATATTTGAATATTATACATATATTAACTAATCTTAAAACTACATCTTGTGACAAAGAAACGGTAATATTAAGAAACGGCTATTCCGTCCATTGAGTTGTTATGAGATTCAAAACAGCCGAGTGAAATCCGTGGTGGAAGAAAGTAGTTCCCAAACAAAGAGGCTTTTAAAATAACTCTGTTGTTGTTTTCTAGTTTTCGTTTTTTAAACGTGTGCCGTCGAACTGTTGTATAAAAGAAATTTCGCTCTCGGAGTCGTGTGGTTTTTGTTTAACTTATATCGTCACGGCTGTGATTGCCTCCGGCACTCGGCCTGGAGGAGCTATCTTAACGGCGTATTTTAAGTATATAAAAATATTCACTGTAAAAAAAAAGGTGCTGTATTACATGAAATATTACTTACTGTGCAAATAGACCGACTGAGCAAAACTCCGGGGCTGAAATATCTATCCCGTCTTCCTTTCCCACCGTGAACCTGACTGGAAACTCCTTTTAGCGCCCGGGAAAAATGTGCATTTGTGAGCATGCGCAAAGAACCAACCTATTTTTTTAAACAGAATTTAATTAAGTAAAATGACTTGGATTTAAAGCACATTAGCTTAAAACCTATTAATATATACTAATTAAAATCAAAAACTTAAATAAAATAATTAAAACTAGCTAAATTGAATTATGCTTTATTTAATTGGGGCCACAATATTTTTTTTCAGTGTAGCTGGAAAGTCCTTATAGATAAAATCCCGCTATTCAGCAATATTTGTCATATTTTAAAACAATCACATTAAAGCAGTAGCGTAGCCAGAAAAGAGACTCTGGGTGTGCGTCTGAAAATCTGGGTGTGCCACAGATTGTCATATTACTGTGCAAAATTATTAACCATAAGCATATAACCATGCTCTAATGGCACCATATAGTGGATTCTTATTTCTGTGCCCTGAGAATATGATTTAGAATATCCAGTGATGTCACAGAACTGCCAGCCAGATTCAAACTGCTTTTGCGCGTTGGTTGGCACTGAGCCAGAGACGGACGTGCTCAGCGCTTGTCATATATACAGTGGCGGAACTCGACTTTTTTAATGGGGTGGCCAAGGCTACTTTAAGGGGTCCATAGTCCATGAAAGAAAACGATGTGTAACCATATAACAAAAAAGCATAAATTAATCTTAGGATCGCTGATTAGACAATAATCAGCCTACTTCACATTACCCCACATTAGACAAATATTCCTAACTGCTTGCATTACTATGTAAACATAATGCAAGGGTGAATTTTACATCTTTTTAATGTATTTCTGGACTTAGGATGTTCTTACATCTGATTTACTGTCTGTTAAAGTGATAGTTCACCCAAAAATGAAAATTGTGTACCAATTTACTCTAAAGCTGTATAAGTTTTTATTTTTATTTTTATTTTGACGAACACAAAAGAAAATATTTTGATAAATAAGCACAGTTGATTGTATCCATTGACTTTCACAGCAAGAACAAATATTATAGAAATAGTGTGATAAATATGATGACAGAATTTTCATTTTGGATGAGCTATCCCTTTAAAAAAGCTAAATATCTAAAATTAACTGCAGTAAATCAGTAAAGGTTTTTCAGGAAATTTAAACTCCATGATAAACCTTAAACTTACCTCAAATAGCAGAGCTCAACATAAATATGGATTAATCTTTATTACAAAGTTACAGAAGTTAGTGAGTCAGAAGGAGTGAATGATTTTCTTTTCTACTTTTGATATTTAATTAACTTTGATGACAGACTTCACGAGGTTAGGCTTATTATAAGCCCGAATGCAATAAAAAATGTTTAAGACATACAGTAACCAATTGTTTACTATGAAAATTTACACTAAGACATCCATGCATATGAGCATTTTAAGCCAAAAAGATGCAAACATAAAGTCGTTTAAGCTCTGGCTGTGCACACGCGCTATCGGTGGTGCGCTTCACGCTTTCAAGTTCAAGGTGGCAATCCAGTCCAACTAATAATCATACAGTAGACTATAAAGATTACTTTAAGAATAAAAACATTGTGTTGGGTTTTGTTGTAAAAAGAAATGCTAATCTTAGACTTTATTCTGTCCACAAGACAATATACACACATTCCAGCCTATTTACGCTGACATCATGTAGTATTAGCAATGTACAATTTCACTTACATAATTTAAAAGTAGACATTCCAGGCATTATGTAGACATTTATCTTTTGTTTGTATGACAAGTATTAATAAAGGAAAAAACGAAATAAAACGAATAGCATACATCTGTTAGTTTTTGTAGCTGCGTTGTGTCACGTGGCAATCATGACGCATCCAGTTATAATATTTTTAACTTACGTGTGAAAGGGTTGATTTTAAAAATATATATATTCTAAGTAAACAACAATAATTTATTAAGACTATAAAAAATTATTCTGCATTACATTACTCTGGCACACCTGTGGCTGCATTTAAGCCTAAAACAATGTTAGAAATGATAGCCTAGTCCGTTCTCTCAAGAGCGCATTCAGCGACCCGGGTTCAATCTCACGATACTCATATGGCTCTATTTTGCTTCTACTTTTCTGTATTCTCTTTACGCTTTACCAGTGTTCTTCACATCCAACCCTGGAGAGCGGGTGCCCTGCAGAGTTTAGCTACCTTAATCAAACACACACCTACCTGTGATTTTCTAGTGATCATGAAGACATTGATTAGCTTGCTCAGGTGTGTTGGATTAGGTTTGAAGCTAAACTCTACAGGGCACCGGCTCTCCAGGGTTGGATGTGAAGAACACTGCTGTATACTGTACTTTTTAAACATAACACAGATCTTAACTTTTAATAAACAATATGTAGGTTATTTGAATGCACATACAAATGTTTAACCTATACAACCTATAAATAGGTCTATATAGTACATTTCAAAAGCAGCAACTTAATTGGACAAAAAACAACAGGTGAAAATAAAACATAAATATATTGTTTGTAAGAAGTTGTTCATTTTAAGCATTTAAGCATAATCATAAGCTAGAAGTGTCTAATCTCATGATATTAAAAGAAGTGCCAAAGAAGTTGACTGGCAGTGAGGGGAGCACTGACATCTATCAGCAGCAAAGCTTTACTCCCGCAGATGAACTGTTGTTCTTGAAAGAAAAAAATGGGGTCACTGAGAGAATGGTGGGTGGACAGCATCTGCATTTCTGAATTTACAGTAGTACAAGGAATGATTGTGTAAAATGATATATGTTACACATATTCTTGACCAATCATTATTACATGACATGTTACTCAAAACATTTTTGATGGCAAATTATGTGTGCTTTATAGAGCCACAAGTCATCATGTTAAACCCTGGGAGTATGAGAGATTTTAAACCACTGATTTATTATCACACTGTTAAAAAATAAGCTGCAGTTATGCAGCTGTTTTTGCCAGTAACTTATGTATTTTTATTCTGTAAATAAAAAGACTTGTTAATGTTTAATGTTCATTTAACTTTGAACAAACTGTTGCCAGTAAATAACATACATTTAAATCTACAGTACGTTACCCTCAAACAGCTGACAGGAATACTGTCATTTCTACAGACATTTTTTAACAGTGTAGTGTTAGGTGTTGATAGATAAACAGAGTTTCATGAATGGTTTCAGTGTGAGGATCAGTTGAAGAGAAGCCTGAGGTGTAAGCACATTTATACTGTAAGTCAGTACAAGCCTACTTGTGTGGTGAACAATTATTGTCCGCAGGACACTAACAATCTTCTCTGGGATCACGGGCAAAAAGTGCATGAGTTTTAACTCATTACAACAAAATGCCAAGAGCATACCATCACATAATTATATTGTGTTCCTTCAGACATGCAGACACCATAAAGACTTTTAAAAGTTTCAAAAGAAATGTAACAACTAGAGAAATGCTGTAGATCTTTAAAAAATGTGAATTTTTATGCACACCAAGCATAAAAAAAATAAATGACTGTACTTGACTTGTGTGTGTTGTATATTTAAATTAAATCTCCTTTCTGTATGACAGACAATCTGTTTTTTTTTTATATGTCAATACACTGCAATTATATGGATTTCAATACAAGATCTTTGGTCACTTCTTGAACTATATAATTGTTTAAATTGTACTGCTGTGGCTATTATCCTTATATTGGGGTAGTTAAGATGATCATTTATATCGTCACCTTCCTAAGCTAATTGCCTAAGTCATTTTTGGACAAAAAATGTTTTAGGCTGTTTTATGTTGCCTAAGTCAAAAGACATTGAGACTTAGGCAATTTTACAAGCTTTTCTAAATGGCAGCTGCATCAAGAAGAACACAAATCTACTCAACCTCTGAAGTTAATTGCATTTATTTGTATTTTCTGAGAAACCGGAAAAAATTGACTTAGGCAGTTAGTTTAGGAAGGTGACGATATTAAACATTTGATAGGCCTTTAACATACCATATTATGAAACACATGTCTTGTATTTATTATTATTGTTACAGAATTTATTACATTTAGTATATAAGTTGATTTTATTTAATTGTTAGACTGATAGTATTATTAAAGTCAAATAAAATGTCAGAGAGTCAACTGTAATATTATTGCATTCACAATTCAGTGTTAGTGGAAGTCTAGTTAAGCAAGAAATGAGGCTTAGCCTGAAAGTTAGCCTCCCCTGGACCAGGCTAGTTAGTTTCCAAGCGTAAGTTTCCATAGTTGAAATAGTTTAAGTTTGTTTTATGAAACAAAATGCCCCGGCAATAAGCCAGACTTAACTAAATAAGTCTTATATTTATTAAAATTTGTAAACTGATGCAGTAGTAGTGAGAGATTAGGGACTTTAAGCAACAGCCTCTGGTGGAACGGCAGCGGCATTCTGGCGTTGGTTTGCGCATGCGCGAATTTAACTGCTACTTTGCGACGTTCTACTGTAACGGTCTACTACGGGAGAACAGCTGATTTGCCGTAGTCACTACAACGTGAAAGATTATGTAAATAAATGTTATGTTTTATGGCATATGACATTGTAATTGCATCAGTTTATGATTGTACCAAAAGTCTTTTATATAATATGTATTCAAATGTTTTAAATTTAAGCTAATTTTAAAGATGTTTAAGTATTCAACTTTTTCAGTATTGCTTAAATCTAGGTTTTAAGACTTATTTACATCATACAATAGTAAAAACTCTTCTTCTGACAAAAAATTGTCATTTAATGCCAAAAGCAATCCTTCTCTTGTTTTTTTAAATTACATATTTTTGTATCTTAATAAATGAATTAATACCGCGTTGCGCTGTCCTGTTAACGGTTGCTTAGTGATTTTTACGTTCTTGGCTACGGCGGTCTGACAGCATACTTCCGGTCGCCGTAGCCGTTCCATTCCCAGCTGTTGCTTAAAGTCCCTAATAAAAGCTCACCACACACCGATTCCTAACCCTACCTAATAAATACTTTTATTGATGTGACTAACTCACAAGGCAGGCAAAACTGACCGCACAATATTATTCAAGTGCTTCAGATGTGGCGAGCAGTAAATGTTCCCCTGGTCCCACCTTTTGTTGTCGATCATCACCTGGTTTCAACATTTATTAAACAGTATTACAGTTTTATCCGGAACTGAGGGAATCAGGTATCATTAGGACTCCGAGTAGAGAGCAGAGTAACTCTTATGGAAATGTTATAACCATACACCCAGCTTATGTGGTAATTGAGACTAGAATGGCACAGTCCATTCAATTTAGTACAGGTAAAAAGTGCAATAATTTGTTTTTTTATATATAATAAATAGATGTTTAGGATCTGATACTGTATTATATTTTATTTTATTCAATAAGAATGTACTGTATTATGTTTAGCAATTTGTCTATGTTAATGTAAGAAAATAAAGATTGTGTAGCATATTGTGTCTAAGCAAAAATACCCATATGTTAGTATGTTTTACTCAATGCATTAATATGTACTGTAAAATCAAAATATAGAAAAAAGGAAGCTAGAATAATGTTTGCTTACTCCCAAATCAGCTGGCTAATGGTTCTAAATGTTCCTCCTTCACCTTGTTAAAAATTTCAATTTTCCCAACACTGTCCAACAGAGCGGGAAGCAAAGCTTGATATGATTTGTTCTGTTTGATCTGGAAAGACATGTGTGTGTCCAATCCATTCAGTAAATGGGTTTCACCATGTTTTAGCGAACACACTCATTCTGTCATTTGCCTGAACTAGTGTTTCCTAGACGTTAGGAAAACGTTATACCCTTTTCCGCAAAATCCTATTTAGAGTCTTCAATTTGTTTCGGAGACCTCAGCTCAGAGAGACAAGGAACGTGTCATTTGCTACATGTATCAGAAAGTTTCATCTAAGTGAAATATCTTTGTAAACTATTTCCAAATGAAATGTTTATTTTAACCCAGGACAAAAACTTATGTGAGGGGTGGGTAGCGCAAGTACAGTGTTTTGATGGTGGCACTTACTGTAGGCAACTAGAGTTTAGCTTTTAAGATTGACTGATCCTGCTCCATTCTTTTCCTATCATTTTGTATTGGCACTTTCAATGACTGCAGAAGCTCAAAAGTACATTATTATGGTCATCTATAAAACTTCATGAAAAACTTGGTGATTAATCAGTAGTGATGGCACATATTTTTCTATGACTGTACTCTATATTTGATTCTTGTACCAGACAAAAGATTTTTTACTTGGCTAGGGCTGTGCTATGTCTTCTGTATCAATTAGTAAACGAATTTCTCCAGTAATAAAATACTTCTTAACCAAATAATATTGAATATATTTTAGTTAATATTTTTATATATGTAATTCAGTAGCCATATAACAAGTAGGATACGCCTTTTATTACAAATGACAGCGCTTAGCATAGCATGTGCAATGTCAGTGCGAGAGTTGCCTGTGGTGGGTGAGCGGGTTGAAAACACATATGGAAAGGTGCTTGGTGGGTTGCGGTTAGTCACACTGCTGCGTCTCTAATTGAATTACTGTTGACAATTCACCACAGGCCTGGCTGTAGACACTAAACACAGGGTGCAAGGGGGTTATTTGCCCTGAAATCAATTACCTGCACTGGTGTCTGCAGGAATCCAGACCTGCCAGCTACATCCTCCATGTCAGGTTCCAGACTAACGGCAACAGCTGCTGTTGCTGACCTTAGAGAGAAACATCAAAGAGGAGTGTTCACAGAGCGGTTCTAAATCACCTGTTTGTCTCAGCCACCTGATACCAAGGCATAAAGCTCCCATACCATAACATCCTTTATATAATACAGGACCGGTGGATCATATGGATCAAATAGATATAAATCCTGCACAGGGAGTTTACAGAACCACTGAACGTTAATCCTTATGTTGAGTCCCTGATATCTCTGTTAACTAATTAGGCATGTTGTTTCTAGCTGCCTATTTTTTTCATAATTTCTCACTAGAATTTATTTATAGATTAAAAAAACAAGCATTAAAAAATAGTGCTTAGCAAATTTGTATCGTTCAGCATCAGTGGTAGGAAGGAGCCAGCATGTGGAAACTTTGCTGTTCACCATAAGTTTCAACATTTACCTTCTCTCCGTTTGGTGCACGGCGCTGTGGCTGCATTTGAAGATCATTGACACAGTCTAATAATGTGATGCAGTGAAAGACAGTAATAGAATAGTCTGACTTCTCTAACATACAGCATCGTAAGTGGGGAAACTGGGAGGGTGCACCATGCTGTATTTAAAAAGATTTTCAGGTTGGTAAGAACAATGACCCCACGCATCCTGGAAAATCAATGACTAATTTGACCAAAAGACCAAATGTCCCAGAAAATCTTCTTTTAAATGTACAATTAGTCCAAAACAATCAACGTTAGTAGCACCAAGCAGGAAAGTACTTTGTTATGCTGTTTAGTCTATCTGTGATGCAGTAACGCTGTCTTATGTTGTCGCTTGCAAGGCTAGAAACTGACGAGCTAGAAAGGTGTTACTAAATGTTAAGTGGTAAGTGCATCTAACCATGTTAAAATAAATTTTTGCACTACCATGTTTAACTGTCTTTACAATCTACTGTGGCTTGAATTCAGTACCCGGGGGTCGCCTGAGGTTCTGTCGATAACCATTAGCAGTGGCGGTTCTAGGATTTTTCTGTAACAGGGGCCATTAAGGGGCCACATGTTACATTCAGGGGCCAAGTACAGGGTACAAAATAATTTATTCAGTATGGTGCGAATACATTTTGGCAGTCATTTCTCTATCAAACGATCTAATAAAAAATGAGCCAGTAAAGTTCTTAATTATTTTTTTCATTTATTTATACGGATTTAAGCTATTTCTGTGTTAAATAGTTATAGAAAAGACTGTGTACAAATGGTTTGCATTACAAATCTAATCATATTTTAGAAATTAAATTGAAATAAAAGCTTTTACTGAGTTTAAATGCCTGAGATTAGAGTCTTTATTAATATTTTATACACTTCTATTATGCTTTCCTTCTGATAAAAGTGCCAAAAAAGTTCTTAAAATCTAATGAATAGGCTACTGGTCTCTGTAAAATGTATAACTGCAGATAACAGCAGCTTTGATTCAGTTTATCCACTAAGAAAGAGAAGTATACAAGTGATGATTTGTGATTGATAGGTGATAGAGGGACTGTCATAATCAAATAAACCAAATGAGTAGTTTATATTAAACTAAAGCAACAGATAATGTGTATGTCAAGACCATATAATTATATTTCTTATATATTATTGTTTATAGATGTCAAATATCAATTGACTTTTTTCTCTTTTATTAAAAACTGTCACAGCAAACATCACGCAGGCTTGTACTGCTTGCAAACATGCACACGCAGGTGAGGGTTAATTAAAATTGCTGTTTTCTGAGGGTATCTGTGTGGAATCCGGGCAGATCTGACGCTATGTGTGTTCCACTGGTGCGGAGCTGACTGATCGGCGTATGACATCAGAGTAACGCAAGAGCAAAGGTAAAGGCGGATCCTTTTGTAACATTTCAAATTGCTCTCGCGGTACTCTGATGTCCTCGCTGCCGAACTTTCTGCACAGCGCAACATAAAGTGGCGGCAAACGTTTTATCCCCGCCAGCGGGACGCACCTATAGCCGACAGCTTAGGGCTGGCGGCAAAAAGAAGTCCTGCGGATATTTTTTGCTATCTGGGTTGACTCTTTGCAGCAAAGTACCATCAACATGAGAAGTGGTGGCACGCAAAAGACAGTGAAGGTACGCTTAAATATAAAAGTGTCAGTACTGCGAGCACTGGTTTAGCTACTTACATTGTGCGTTGCTCTTTCATCATCGCGCAGCCGCGCACTCGTTCTGTAGTTTATAGCTGGTGCTTGCTCCGGCTTCTGTAAACAATAACTCCACCTTCTTTGATTTGATTTGCCTTCGCATCAGTTTGACTTTACTTTATGCTGATTAGGGCACGCCAGATAGAGATAGCTAGGCGTTTTACAGTATTTACAGTTAGGTATATTAGGCTTTTCATGTTTTTTATTAAACTCAATGGGAATCTCAATGGTGGGCACGAGCCTGCGTGAGAAAATGCATGTGTGGCGTGAGAGCGAGAACGGGGTCAATTGCGTGAGTCTCACGGTGAATGCGTGAGAGTTGGCAGCTATTGCAAAAACATGTAAGGCAGTAAACTTTTTAGCCATGTTAACAAATGTATTGGTTTACTTCGACAGGGCTTTCAGTGCTCCTTCCACAATTAAGTTAAGAAACCTAAAATAAGTGAGACCAGCAGCTAAATATCCTTTCATATTTTCATGACAGCCAATACGAGGATTTGTGACTCACCAAGAACTGACTTCAAGTTGGATATATGGATTCTTTCTCCAGCCTACTGGCAAAACAGAGTGTTAAACACTACAGACAGGCTATTAAAACCGCCAGATCTACATATCTTAGCAAGCTTATAAATGAGAATCATAATAACCCTTGTTTCCTCTTTAGCACAGTTGCGAAACTGACTAGAAACAAAGAACAAACAGAAACCAATAGTAAACTTCAACACAATAGTAACGACTTCATGAACTTCTTTTCTAACAAAATTTCGGCTATTAGGGAAAACTCGTAGCTACCCAGGCAGCCACCACTCTACCCATTAGTTCACTTAACACTAGACTACCATACGAACATCTTGATTCATTTAAACCTATTACAATAGATGAGCTCTCTAAACTAGTCACATCATCCAAATCATCGTCCTGTATATTAGACCCCGTTCCCACAAAACTACTTAAAGAAGTATTCCCTGTAGTGTCAACCCCGGTTCTAAATATCTTTAACTCATCGCTAGAAATAGGATACGTTCCAACAACTTTCAAGCTAGCAGTTATTAAACCGCTGATTAAAAAACCACAGCTTGACCAAGGAGAACTTAATAACTTTAGACCAATCTCAAATCTCCCTTTTCTTTCGAAAATATTAGAAAAGGTAGTGGCAAGCCAGTTACGCACATTCTTGACAAATAATAGTACATATGGAAAGTTCCAATCAGGATTCAGGCCCCACCATAGCACAGAGACAGCGTTGCTTAGAGTTACAAATGACCTCCTTTTAACATCCGATCGTGGTGAAATCTCAATCCTTATATTACTAGACCTTAGTGCAGCCTTTGACACAATAGATCACAGAATCTTACTCAATAAACTAGAAAACTATGTTGGTATCAGTGGTCAGGCGCTAGCCTGGTTTAGGTCATATCTAACCAATCGCTATCACTTTGTTTATGTAAATGAGGAAGAGTCATATCACTCCCTGGTTAAATACGGTGTACCGCAGGGATCAGTTATGTTACCCCTAGGAGACATTATCAGGAAACAACATAAGTTTTCACTGCTATGCGGATGATACCCAACTTTACATCTCCTCGCATCCCAGCGAAACACACATGTTTTCTAAGCTAAAAGACTGCATTAGCGATGTTAGTGACTGGATGGCACATAACTTTCTTAAGCTCAACTCCAATAAGACAGAGGTACTTATTATTGAACCAAATCGCTACAAACATAATATGTCAGATTACAAATTGCACATAGATGGCTGTACTGTGGTGCCATCTTCCACGGTTAGGAACTTAGGTGTGATGTTCGACAGCAACTTATCCTTTGATAGTCATATCGCCAACGTCTGCCGCACAGCATTCTTCCATCTTAGAAATATCTCAAAAATACGCCATATACTGTCTACATCTGACGCAGAGAAGCTTATTCATGCTTTTATGACCTCTAGAATAGACTATTGTAACTCGCTACTCGGGGGATGCCATTCAAATCAGGTCAACAGGCTTCAGCTAGTTCAAAACGCTTCTGCAAGGGTACTTACTCGATCTAAGAAGTATGACCACATAAGCCCAATTCTGGCATCTTTACACTGGCTACCAGTTAAATATCGCATCCAATTTAAAATATCACTAATCACCTACAAAGCTTTAAATGGCTTAGCCCCCTCATATCTTAGAGAATTACTATCAGAATACAATCCATCACGCACACTACGGTCGCAAAATTCTGGCCTATTGATTATCCCTAGACTATCAAAAGTGTCTAAAAGTGGAAGATCCTTTTCCTACTTAGCCCCTAAGCTCTGGAATGATTTACCAACCGATGTCCGAGAATCAGACACAGTCGATCATTTTAAATCTAGACTTAAAACTTTTCTCTTCAACAAAGCATTCGCATAATTTGTCTAGTAAAGGTTCTTAAATCGCAATAGTTATTTTCACGGAACATAACACAGACCAACCAAATAAATAAATAAAAACCTTTTCTGCATGAACACTTAGAATGAATTGCATTAAATAGTTTGCCACCGTTTGCCACTGAACCTGCATTATCGACGACAGTGGGGCTTCCGGCCTTAGTCAAACGGTATGGCACGTACTGTATGGTTGGGTTGCGATTCTGGTGCTTTCGTGTGTCTTGTGAATAGTATGCCATACAGACCCGTTTGCCACTGAACCTGCATTAACGACGACAGTGGGGCATCCAGCCTTAGTCAAACGGGTTGGCACGTATGGTCGGGTTGCGATTTTGGCGCTATCGTAAGTCTTATGAATAGTGTGCCATACAGACCCGTTTGCCACTGAACCTGCATTAACGACGACAGTGGGGCCTCCAGCCTTAGTCAAAGGGGTTGGTATGTATGGTCGGGTTGCGTTTTTCGCGCTTTCGTGTGTCTTGTGAATAGTATGCCATACAGACCCGTTTGCCACTGAACCTGCATTAACGACGACAGTGGGGCCTCCAGCCTTAGTCAAACGGGTTGGTATGTATGGTCGGGTTGCGTTTTTCACGCTTTCGTGTGTCTTGTGAATAGTATGCCATACAGACCCGTTTGCCACTGAATCTGCATTAACGACGACAGTGGGGCTTCCGGCCTTAGTCAAACGGGTTAGCACGTATGGTCGGGTTGCGATGTTTTTGGCGTTTTTCTCCTGGTCCTGTAAATGGTATACAATATAGACCCGTTTGCCACTGAACCTGCATTAACGACGACAGTGGGGCTTTAGGCCTTAGTCAAACGGGTCGTCAGGTTTCATTTTCTCTTAAAGATCGGAAGGTGACCCTTATTTACCATATATACCCTCGCATTGGGCCCCCAATTTGCTAAATCCTCAACTGTGGATAATATAATTATGCCGCAATAGTTAGTCTGTCTGGAACTAAGCTGAGTTAAACCACATCACTGTGTGACCCTTCAATACATATGAACGGCCGCTACGCTAATACGATTTTGTTTTTCTCTCCCTGTCTCGTCCTCGACCCGAGGACAACGAGACAAACAGACCCAGTCCCGGTAGATGTGAAAGTCGGCACACCTCTGATCTACTGGCCGTCCTTCAACGTCATGCCCAGCTGATGCCTGACCAACGATCACCGGCAGAACCGCTTAATCGCCGCTAAATCTCCTTATCCGTTCTCCCAAGGGTTTTTCCCTCCTAGGACTTATTTTTCCTCGGATAAAAGCCCCGGGGGTTTTTTCCTAGGGGGTTTTTCACCCCGGGGAGGCAGCCTTTTTGGGCTTTACCTAGCATCCTCTTCTATACGTTGCTTTAGTAATACGTGCACTTATAATATTGAGTCATAGCCGCAGCAAATTTAACTGCTCATGCTATCATGTATTTTGTTGTGCTATCTGTCGTTTTTCTGTGCTTTTCACTGCTTCTATTTATGTAAAGCTGCTTTGAAACAATTGACTTTTGTGAAAAGCGCTATATAAATAAAATTGAATTGAATTGAATAACGTATGAGAATGTTCTGGTATCGCTCAAGCCAAAGCCGATCGCACATTTCGCAGTCAGTTTCAAGCGCCAAGACCTCTGCTTCTTCTCCCAAGTTGCATCAACACATTACTGCCGCGAGTGCCGCCAATTGTTTTGGGGTGGAATTGCAGCTGTAATCATTGTGACTAATTTCTCCGGTTGCTCTTCTCGTCAGGCACGTGCACACATAGACATCAAAGGGGGCTTGAGCACCTGCCCTTTTTATTCCTGGAGAGGAAGTGCCCTTTTTTTCTGGGGTGCTTTAAAAAAAAAAAAGATCTTTATTCATATAACAACTGATGTCTGTCTGTTTCTAGTGTTTTTTACTTGTTGCTTATTTTAAGTTAACATGAATTCATTCAGGAATAATTTAAATGAGATTTAAACTCTTATATAGTAGGGATGCTCCGATCGATCGGCCGCCGATCGTAATCGGCCGATAACGGCATTAAATGACGCGATCGGCACTCGCTAAATTTGCCGATCTCATGCGCCGATCTTTCTGTTTACTTTTGTCATAATAGCGTTCCAGATGCGGCTGCAATTAGAAACCATTTTAGACAGTGCGAGCATTTTGTAACCTGTTGCTCATGTGTGACGTGCAGATTTGTATCTCTCTCTCTTTGCCTTTACAGAGATATGCGTATTTTCTATGAGGACGCGCTCCGGTCCTCAGCGCGATGCGTCTTCACATCCCTATCAAACAGCGTATACAACACATATCTATCGCGGACAATTGCATCCTCATGCAGAAAGTTTATTACTTGCATTCGTTTTAAAGTTTTGAAGGTTTAAACTTCCATTTTCCTCACAGCTGCTCTTGTTTGCGGACACCCGCCGCACGCATACACAGCAGCCGGTCATCAGTGCACGTGAAGAGAATGATCTCTCCCACGTCTTAAAGCTACAGTATCCTAATTCATCTCTCAATAAAATTACTCTCTGCTCCTCAGTGAAGAACTGTTGTACTTCATACAAATGCGTGTATATTTAATTCATACAGTAAAGACTGTGAAGTGTTTTATTTTAATTACTTTTAACAGACATACACCTTTTTAAAGGCATATTACATTTCTCTTTGCAAGAAGAAATATTTGTTGTGCTTATTTATTTGATTCTCTATTAAAACAATAATATACCTAGGGATGTCACGAGAACCGATACTTCGGTACCAAGTCGATACCAACATTTTTTTTTAGACATGACGGTACTTGCTATTTCTGGTACCGAGGTTGTAATACTCTTCCGGTACTGATGGGGGCAGCATATACGCGCGTCGCGTGGGTATTTGTCGCTTCACAAGAGGAAGAACACCTCAGACGAGCACAAGGGGAATCCCTTCTTGTCGCTATCAAACATAAAATTTGGCAAAGCTCTTGAAAGACAGACACCCCGATCTCTTTAAAGAATTAAAGGTAAGTTTTAATTCATATTAACATCAAATACAAACTGTATAACTTATTTTATACTGAAACCCAGACCCTATTTTATGTTTGTTTGAGGCAGCTGGCATTAATGCAGTGTAACCAGCTAACTTTATGCTAGATGTTAATGTTTTGTGTAAGTCAGTTATTTGTTAATGATGCTGTGTTTGTAACATTATAAACTATCTATAAGTGGGCTACCATGCATTGCCATTTAGCCATCTTATCAGCAAAATGTAGCCTAATGTCACTGGATTAAATATTTTTTGAAATATTAAGGGTTTTTAATAGCTATTTTCATCCTGCAACAATGTGAGTGATATTAAACTAATGCTTGCATTCAGAGTATGTGTGTGTGCGCGCGCCCATGCGTGTGTTAATAAGTGCACCTTAGCACCTGTAGCTTTAGCTGATTTATTAGTCATTGTCAGACAGTTTGTTTAATAAATAAAATATCTTTCTTATTTTCTCTCTTTTTGACAGTATCAGCCAGAGGAGGATGTACACCAAGAGAGTCAGGAGAAAAGTCAACAAAGATTAACAGACAACCTAAACAGAAGCTCTTAAGTTTTATATAATGCTGAAATGTTTTAATAAAAAATTAAATGTTTAAGTATAAATGTTCTTTTTTTACAAACACTGTGGTACCGACTTAGGTACCGAGTACCGTGTACTTTTAGTGGTATTGGTACCGACTACTAGATTTTTGGTACCGTGACATCCCTAAATATACCTAATTTATAGTTAGTTTCATTTCTACAAATAGTGTAAACTCTGCTAGATTATAGATAAAAGATTCCCATTCCACTGCCATTCTGTGATCGGCACTGATCGGCGATCGGCAGATCATGATCTTGGTGATCGGTAATCGGTGATCGGCCCCAAAAATGCTGATCGGAGCATCTCTATTATATAGAAAAATAGCGCTATTTGTGGCACACAAACGGTTAACAGATGACTCCCGCCTCCAAAATTCACATCGCTAATATGATTGGCTTTACCTTTCCTTAGTCCCGCCTCTCTAACTTACTGCGCTTTATGATTGGTTTGTCTACACTCGTGCTGCATCATTCGCGCTTCAAGCGCCAAAGCTCAGCCTGAACGAGAAGCGATCATGTGCATGATTATGCAGGCAGGCTAACGGTAAGTGTTTGAGGATGAAAGCATTCTTATATTAACAGTTTTATGCACAAAATATGGGACACGTTGTTACACATATTGATTCAGGTACATTGTTTTCCATGGCAATCCCATATTAACCTGAAGAGTTGCAAACTTGTTACCGTATAGTGTATGTAGTTTAAACAGACTGCTCATAAAATACTAAAGCACAAACAATAAAATAATTGCTAACTGCAGTAGTAAGCTTTTTTGTTTGCGTTTTTTGTAATGGCTGTTAAATAAGTATAATGTGTTATACTGGATTGCTGGAGTAGATTGGGAAGATATCTGATGGTTCAGTATTTTACTTGCCCAGTCTGAATTTTCACTGGCATTACAAAAAAGTAAAATATAAAATACAAATAAAATAGGCCTAATCTATATTTGTTGTTTCTGACATGTGTAACCCTCATAAATATGAAACCTAAGATTAAAGGTGCCATAGGATGTGTTGTCATAATATGTTAAATTGTTCTTTAACAATTACATAGAAGGTATGTTGCTTTATTAAGTGCAAAAATTATCCAGAAACATTTTTACATGTCCATTTACAGCCCTAGAATTTGTCATTTGAATGAAATGGTCTATTTTTGCCCTATTTGAAAGTGTCATGAATAATAATGTTGAGCTCTGCTCTGAGGCTCATGCCAGAAGCTCACATTAGTAAACAGACCTTATATTTTGAGCCCTTATCAGACAAAAATACATTTTGAGTAACAACCAGAGACGATTCTAGGGTTAGAGCTTTAGGGGTGATGAGCACCCAATGAACTCCGCTGCCACCACCCACTCTTTTTTCCTACAGAAACCAATAATATGTCTATTGTAAAATAACTATCATTTTAACATTGGTTCAACTAACTCCAAAATCCAGATTTTTTTGGAGACCTTTCAGGTAGTGCTGCACAATTAATCGCATCCCAATCGCAATCGCGATGTCAGCCTGTGCAATTATATGACAGCAAAATGTTGCAATTATATTAAATAAATACATGTGTGGACTTGTTAACACAAACTTTCTGATAACAGTTTGATGATTTTCCTTGCTGTTTAAAAAAGAATGAAAAATGAACAAAAAAGGCAGTGCATGTGTGGCATGCACGTGTGTGGTGTGTGTTGTCACTTATGTGTGCGCAGCGTGGAAATACCAGAGCGAAGAGGGATGCAGAGGAGGTTGACCCAGTGATCTGGTAGCTAAAAAAAAACTCTACGTCTGTTGTATGGCAGTATTTTGGATTTAGGATTACTGACACTGAGCAGTTGCTACATCACGTGGCAATACGAAAACATTTCTAGTTTTACATTTAATTCTTTTATTTGGATCTAAAAGACATTTCAAAGACAACAAGATCCAAATACTTTGGGAAGGGTCTTAAGCAAGATGACAGATCTACATCACATGGCTCAATACATTTGTACAAGTCCTTCTATTTATGGTACTCAGCCCTTTAAGGATAAACAAAACATCTCCGTCTCCATATTTTCATGCTCCCTATGGTAGCAGAAACAGAACAAAATTTTGCAAGCCTTTTAGCCTCCTTTTTCCGTAGCCCTCCTAACTGCATCCCCCTGATCACATTCTTATGGACATGGCCTAAACTTCCAAATACCAAAATTATCAATTTACAACGGTATCCAAGTTGTTGAATAAGATCAACCAAAAGTTGATATTTCAATAATTTAGAGTAGTAACACGTGTCCATGTACAAGTCAAAACAGCAGCCCACCTCAAAAATAGATACAGATTTCATAATGTCATTTACAATTACAATATCAGGAGTATTTGAAATGTTCTTAAAATACTCATTATCAGATGTATTTGAATGAAACCAGTTCAAATGTACAGTACTGTGTTTGTGAATCTTATTATTATGTTCACAGAATACCTTTTGCAGGTCTTCTCCTATCAGATCAACCAAACGATCATGTCTGGCCACATAAAGTCCTTTGTAATTAGAGCATCCATTTAGTATATGGGCAACAGTTTCTTTTTCCTGCTGAGTTGGATGTAATATACAGTAGGGTTCATGCTTTGATGGATACCATGTTGCCAAATTATACTTCGTTGGAAGACACTGTAACCTTGCTTTAACCATGAATATTAAAACGTCATCTGAAATTGAAAAGTTTGTCAGGACAGAATGAGACACAGAATGGTCAGCAAATTGAAGTAATGCCAGCTTTCCTTGTAATTTAAGACCTGTCCAGTGCTGTCCATTTTTGGTCTGTCTGTGATGAAGAATTGAGGCTCTTGCGTGTTTGATCGGCAACTGGTGAGGTGTACCGTCTTTATTAAGGATTGCCAGCATTGAAACCAACGGATCAGTGATTAAGTTGTCATTTAGAGTAACTACCTCTCCATCGGATCCCATCCAGGACAGCTGTATTCCTGTACGATAACAGAGATCATTTAACTCTAGCCAGTCGGAGCGCACTCCAAATCCAGCTGCTCTGATGTCTAGTTTTCCGTTCTGCTTTACTTTAAATCCAAGGAACTGGGACTCGTTTGGAGAAGCAGCAGGTATTTTGCGGCGCTGTAGATGTAAAAACAGCGATTCCCGTGATAATTCTCTAACAGTTATATCGTCATTGTTAAGCATGTTTAAAAGATGTCCAGTTCTGGAAGCGGTGTAAAGCCATTCGATGTTTGGAGCACCGAGACCTCCATCTCTGCGCGGCTGAAAGATAATGTCCCGAGTTGTACGACTGTTAAGACACAACCATTTCCTCACCAACCTCACCGTTTCATTGTTTAACGTTGACAGTGTACATTGCGGAATATGTACATTTGAGAGTAAGTATTGAATTTTAGCCACTGCAATCAGCCTGATAGCTTCAATTTTCATCCTTATAGGTAGTGGGGCAGCATCAATCAGTCCAAGTCTTTGAGTGTATTTGTGACATAACTCTTTGATTTGTTCCTCCCACTCACCACTGATGTTAAATTTATGGCCCAGATAAGGATATGTTTCATGGCGTTCATACAATCTGATTGGTTTCTGTATTAATGAAAAAGCGGGAGGTTTGTCAGACTTTGCTTTATACCATCTGTTTCCTCCACTGCGTCTTTCATAAAATACAGCACATTTTGTATGTTTGATGTCTAAGCCTGACCATGTTATAAACTCATCTGTGCGGAGGAGCATGTTGGAAATAACCCTTTCATCTCTTGAGGATATTACCACATCATCCGCATAGCCTTGCACTGGATTTGGGGATCGCACCCCTGCTGGTGCACACTGGCACAACCACTTCATCCAGGAATTAATCGCCAGAATGAAATTGATGGCGCTCCACGGGCAACCTGTTTTAATGCCAATTTTAAGTGGTATGGGTTCAGTTAGGGCACTTCCACATATAACTTGGATATATGAATTATTGTAAACATCTTTAATTACATCTACATACAGCTGTGGTAGTTTTATTTCATCTAATGCATGAAACATGACATCATGGGGCAATGTGCCAAATGCATCACGAAAATCCAAAAAGACAGTGAAGAGCTTGGTAGATGAATGTTTAAAGTCGTCAATTCCCGTTTTGAGACAAAAGACATGTTCATTCATCCCCTGCCTATTGATGTAAGCTTTTTGCTTTGGTGAAAGTATTCCAGTCTCTACTAACCAAGGAAGTATTCGAGACAGCAAGCATTTCATAAATACCTTATAAACTGTAGGCAGCAGGGAGATATCTCTCCAGGTAGACGGGTCTTCAGGAACATTATCTTTTTTGGGGATACGATGGATCAAAGCCCCTTTCCATGATTCTGGGACCTTACCATTTTTCAAACAGGTGTTAAAAATATTGGTCAAAATTGGACACACTATTTGTTTAGAGGTTTTCAACGTTTCATATGTCACTCCATCAAGTCCGCTTGCTTTATTATTTGGAAGATCTTTAATCACTTTCTCCACTTCAGTAACAGTGAACAATGAAGTATTAAGGTGGCTAGATTGTATGGGAAATATTATTCCAGTCCATGGTGGTGCATTTAACTCACCTTTGGACCTCACGGCCGCACATTTGGATGTATAATAGTTCTGCACGGATGGCATATTATTTGCACCGACAGGTACCTCTGGGTATGTACTATTGTTAAGAATAATTTGGATTGCTTTAGATGTTCTATTTCGCCATAAATATGCAAGTTTATCTTTGCCCACCTGCTTTTGTTGATGGGATCTGCTTCGCGACGCACCCAGTGCTGGTTGAACGATGTCCCGCAAAAAGCGCAATTCCGCCTCAATCCAGCTGGCAAGGGAATCCACGGTCAGGACCTCGGGAAGGCCTCCGCTAACTTGCGGCATTCTCTTCAGAACGCGAGTTGTAAACTTCAGAAAAGGTAATCCAAACTGCCTTCCATTTCGCCGGAAGATTGTAAAAGTTCCGTTCTTAAAGTAAACTCCATTTAAAATGCTAATGAGTCTAATCCACTTTGTCGGCGTTTCTCCTGAGAAAAGGAAGTTGTGTTTATCCTCTAGATGTTTCGTGTCCAGTGATTATATGACAGCAAAATGTTGCAATTATATTAAATAAATACATGTGTGGACTTGTTAACACAAACTTTCTGATAACAGTTTGATGATTTTCCTTGCTGTTTAAAAAAGAATGAAAAATGAACAAAAAAGGCAGTGCATGTGTGGCATGCACGTGTGTGGTGTGTGTTGTCACTTATGTGTGCGCAGCGTGGAAATACCAGAGCGAAGAGGGATGCAGAGGAGGTTGACCCAGTGATCTGGGGCCTCATTTATCAAGCGTGCGTACGAACAGAAGTGTGCGTAAAGTGTGCGTAGGAACAGTTTTACGCAAAGTGTGGAATTTATCAAATTGCACATACGTAGAAATGTGTGTAAATATATGCACACCTTGGAGTATGCGTACGCAGAGCATCTAGTGGTAGAATAGCGATACTACACAGGACCGTCCATCCCCAGCGTTAAAAGAACACTTTGCCTATTTATTATCCACCCCAAGGTGTTAAAAATGATTACTGTTAATAAAGTAACTGCAAATCAGTGTTGATGTTAATTAATGAAATTAGTGTCTAACCCTATATTAGAAAGCTCCGTCAAATGCTTGACACAGTGGCTTATCTTGAAATATTGGAAGACTTGGCAAATCATCCATTCCGCCGGGAGCGCGTTTTCAGAGATCGCGCCGATGATGCTGGTTATGCGGCTGTCCAAGGAAAGTTCTGTCATTGTCTGTCCTCCTACAGATTTCACGTCGGTGTGCTGTGACGCGTTTTTTTTTTTTTTTTGGCTGATCATTTAATGTCAAACCACTTTTTTATTTCTAGAAGTGTTCTCATACCCAACGGAATTAATCTCACTGGTAACAAGTTCCCATGCAGATTTGTTTTCTTTTGTTAGTCATCCCTCCCGTACAAAGTGAACCAAATGTGTTATTAACCTCATCCACCAGTTACTCAATTTCTATGTCTGTAAAGTTCCTCTTTTACGCTCTCTTTGCCATTATTGCGATGAGGGAAAAAGCACAACCACGTGACTTATAACGGGAGGTGTTGTCACCATATATGGTTCATTGGAGGCGTTTCGGAATGCAAATGACCATGAACGTGCACGAGCATGGTGCTTAAGAACAAGTGGGATTTATCATCAAGGATTACTTACTGATGTGCGTACGAACCCCGTGCGCACGTTTGATAAATCCCGATTTTTTTGTACTTAGGCACATTCTAAATTTCATTCGTAGGTACAAATATAGAACATTTTCTACGCACTGTTGATAAATGAGGCCCCTGGTAGCTAAAAAAAAACTCTTCGTCTGTTGTATGGCAGTATTTTGGATTTAGGATTACTGACACTGAGCAGTTGCTACATCACGTGGCAATACGAAAACATTTCTAGTTTTACAAATACACATTTTAGCATTATCACTAAACTGTGTGTGGATTTTCCTTAAAACCCATCAAGTTGACTCATGATACAATTTATTGTAATCGCAATTGCACATCACAATATTAGCACGAATAACCGCAATGGGAAAAATTACCCAAATCGTGCAGCCCTACTTTCAGGCATGAAAACGGGTCAGGGGTGAAAAAGATGAGAAGAAAATTACCCCTCTAGGGTCCGGGAGCATGCTCCCCCTTAGAATTTTTTTAAATTACATATTTTAAAGCATCAATCTGATGAGTTTTGAGATGCATTTTTTTGCCAACCTTTTTATTTCTAATTAGTGGCGAGCTAGCACTTTTTTGCCATTAATGCCATATTAAAGTCTCAGGACAAAAGGTGGGCTACAGCAGCAGTGTGGGTATGGTTTTATGTGGATATACAGTGTGTCGTTTTAAGCCTTTGTCAAAATGACAAATCTCCTAATTTATAACTTTTATGCCTACAACATATGGTAGGTTAATTTATAGTTTAATTTGCAGCTTTTCTTCTAACAGTCCTTTAATTATATGTCTAAAACAAAACACTTGTGACTCCTGCACTAAGGGTTAAAAACGTTATCACCTTCATATTAATCTACATGTGATAAACTAAAAAAATAGTTATTGTCTAGTTTGATAGTCAGACAGTTAGTGATTTGACACATAACTTACCGGTACTGGTGGTATAGTGATATATGTAGTTTGTTTTCACTCTGTTCCAAACGCCATGTTTTCATGACGACTGACCAGAAAAGACGCACGTGATGTCATGTTTACATGACTCCCGATTGTTTAAATAAGTCTCAAATTAACGATAAATCATACAATAAACTTTAACAACGGAGACACACGTACTGTTTGCAACTTCCCACTGAGACACACAAAACTGCATGCGTCTTGTGGAAGAACATTGTAACCGGCACTACTTCTCTCTGTTTAAGTCTATGGACAAGTCACCCAGGTACTGTACTACTCCACAGCGCGCGGGTACCCGCCGGACTAAAATAATCTGAAAATAAACACTTATTATACGTGTACCATGGTGATTCAGTATAAGACAAAAACACGGCTTGAAAGATTGATTCGTGATGTACTCGCTCATTATAAACATAACGTAAACATTTTGTAAGATTTGAACAAAAAAGTTGTATCAGAACACTTTTAACTGATTCTCACTCTGCGTGTGTTTCGCGCTCGGGCTAAGCGATGGTACAGAGAAGTAAAAGAAGAGGATGACACCATTTGCTAAGCGGGGAGGTTTTCATTTTCTACCTTAACATATACATTTTAAACCACAAACTACGGAGTATGTTTTGGACATTATTTAACCTTGTCAAAGACGAACAAACATTTTAGAATAAAACATTTCTTGCTCCAAGTTTTAGGGGTGCTGAGCTCCTTTTTAGGGGTGCTGAAGCACCCCTAAAAAGGGGCTAGCCTCGCCCATGGTAACAACTAACAACTAATCAGCTAAACGCTAGCATATGATATAGCATTTATTGGCATGTAGCGCTAACCCAGCAGTCACAACTTTGTTTTTAGCATTTTAACAAATTTGTAAATAATTTGTAATTTAATGTTTTCAAAACATGCACATTGTGTAATGGCTTCCTTTGCTGCTCTATAAACCTACTACTAAGGAGACCATGGTGTCTGTGTGAACTGATTATTTTGTAGACATCATTTGAAAATTAAACAATTGTGTGAGTTTGAGGAAGATAAAATTAATGAACGTTTTTAATAATTTTTTAAAAAAGGAAGTCAGAATTGCGTTAATATATATACGTTTGTTTAAAAAAAAGAAAAAAATATACATAATTATGAGAAGTGCCCTTTATTTCACTTGAGCTCCTGCCCGTCAAAATGTCTGTGAACGTCCCTGCTTCTCGTCGATGATTGATTGAGCGGGGGCCAATCAGGGGCCAATCAGATTTCAGCAGGGGCCAGGGCCCCTGTGGCCCCGCCTCTAGAACTGCCCCTGACCATTAGACTGCAAAAGAAAAAGTTTACTTTCATCAGTGCTTACTAGATCTAATGGTGCATTCCGACCAGACACGTTAAGGGCGTTAAGCGCGGGTGATTTACATGTTAAGTCAATGCAAAGACGCGAATAGACATCATGCGGCGCAGTTCGTGCGAATGGCGCGGTGCGAATTGAGCTTTTTGCGCGAATGGCGCGGCACAAAATGAACGTTTCGAGCGTTGACGCGCGAATGGCACGGCGCGGATTGAGCGCTTTGAGCGTCGACGCCGATTCGCGGGAAACGCTCGAGTTGAAAAATTTTAACTTTGGCGGACTTTGGCGCCGCGTTAACCAATCAGGAGCTTTCTCTAGTAGTGACGTAACTACAGGAAGCGAGCGGAGGCATAAAGACGAACAACAATGGAGGATAAACTCATCATCGCCGTTTGTGGACACCCCGAGATATATGATACCACTTCGTACTTTTATAGGGACAGGAATAAAAAGGATCTAGCTTGGAAGAAAGTCAGTGAAGAAGTCGGACAATCCGGTAAGTTGTAAAAAATGCACTTTACTCCATTTGAGCTGTGTATATATATATATATATATATATATATATATATATATATATATATATATATATATATATATATATATATATGTATACCTATTGATACTTCACGCTAGCTAAAACGGCGCCAAATTCAATGTATTCTACAACTACTTTCCCCTGACGAGTTGATGTGTTTAATCTGCGGAAATTTGCCGAAAGAAGTGGAAGGGTCTAAGGGATACCTATTTAAAGGAGAGGAAAAAGGAGACGGAAAAGCGAAGTGGGCCAGCAGCAGGGTCAGGGAAAAAATGGAAATACTCTGCGGTCCTGTCTTTCGTCGACCCCTTCGTCTCCCCATGGGAGACAAGCGGGAATATGGAAAGGGGGGAAGAGGAGATTCAGGCCTCAGGGTACGACCACCCCGAGAGCCAGAGGGAGGCAGAAGCAGCAGCAGGGCACTCAGAGACAGGAGGTGTGTTGCCAATTAAAGCAACACAACAGGCCATACGTGTTGTTTTTATGATGAAAAGTAGAAATTAATTGAAAGTAAACATTTATTTCTCTCTGGTGTAATGTGTGCAATGTTGTATTACATATAATATTTATATTTGTATTAATATTTCATATATTCATGACAGAGCCGACTGGTTACGTTGATAGCAGTGAACCTGGGTCCCCTCTGCCAGAACCTGCTGCTGCTTCTGCTTCCCATCCTGGCCCTTCAACACCTGCTGCTGTACCCAGAGGTGTGCACAGGCAATAATGATCCTCTTTTCATGCATATTATATTCAGTGGTGTAGTGGTGCCTGGAGAGGTGGGTATACTCTTAATTTATGCCCCCAGTTTTTTTTTTTAAGTGGGCATACTCCATGTCATCTAATAAAGTAGTGGTTATAATGTTTATACCCTGCACTACACCACTGATTATATTTACATTTGGCACTCATAGCCTCACACAACACTGACGGTTAAGAAATGAGTTCTTTTCTGCCTTCTTATTGTACAAAATGTGTTCTCATTTGATACAGCACCGAGACGAGCTGGTCACAAAAGGCCAAGGGAGCAGCCATCGGAGGTGGAGCGGCAGCTCCTGGAAGCACTCCAGACGCGTCCTGCGCCGCCTCCACCTCCACCGCCACCACGCTCGGATGAAGAGCTCTTCCTTATGGGTCTGGTTCCTACCCTGCAGATGGGCGCCGCCTCACAGAAGAGAATACGTCAAATTTCAGATGTACAAATTACTTTATGACAACATTACAGTAGTTCTGAATTTAGAACCTACAGATTAATTTTGAGGGAGCACTTTCTGCAGGATAGGAACCAGACTTGCTCTCCTTTTTCCTCTCCTTTACTTTAATCTCTCAGTTCTTCCCATCTCTCAGTTCTTCCCAAGCAAGATCCTTTTTATTCCTGCATGTAGAATAGTTGTAAATGTTCTTTGTATATAGTTTTTATATTTTTATGTGATTTTTATTTATTTTGCTTAATGAAATGTTTTATACAATCACCAGTGTGATGTGTTTTGGTGTCTAAATTTTTTTTATGTCTGAATAAATTATTTTGAAATATGACTTAATGCCTGGTGTGATTCTAATGCACAACAAAGCAAGTGTTTTATCACATAAAAACTTGATTTCAATATATGACACATATTCATTTTGTATTGAATGCCATTTTTTCCATATCTAAATCTTGATTTTCTGAAACATTACTTTATGGACAGTTGTTGTGGAAGGGAAACAAAAAAATCACAGGAAAGTTTAATTACTTTTGGAGGCTGGCTCCATTTATTAACAATACAAAAATAAATGACAGTATAAATTATTTTACAGTAAAACCTGAACAAAGAAATTGCACATACCTATAGAATTATTAAACATCAAAAGAGGAATGACATTGTTCAGCTATGTTACTTATGAATGTGACAAACTTGCAGTCATACATTTCTGAATTAGATGAACAACTCCAAATATGGGATTGTTTACCATGCATGGACTACTAATAATGTATGCTTTTATCACTGGTAACACTTTACAATAATGTTCTTTAGTTAACATTAGTTAACTACATTAGTTAATATGAACAAACGTCTCAGGTTACGTATGTAACCCTTGTTCCCTGAGAAGGGAACGAGACGCTGCTACAGAGCTGACGCTATGGGGAACGCCTACAGCGTGACGGCGTCTGAGTATTTATATCAAATTCGACCAATGGTTGGGCGTGACGTCATAGACGGAAGCCAGAGAGCATAAATACGGCAGAAAGGAACACCCACTTTATCTCGCATAAGCCGAAGCGGGTATTCAGGCACGCCGGAAGCAGGCCCGGAGTGGGTAATCGGGAGAACCGGGAGAATTCCCGGTGGGCCGCTTCATTTTTGGGCCGGTCGAGTTTTTTTTTTTTACATTTGTCACGTTAATAAATCTATCTTCTCTTAAATGACACTTCACACGTTTCGCATTAACACTGCAGCGTGCAGCCTCTGCATGGGTTGTACCATGTGAGAGAGTTTTCCCCTCCCCTCCCATAGAGTTGGTTCGGTCCATAGCACGTCTTCTCCAAAACTTTTCTCCGGTAGCCTGGGCCGGCCCTACCGTAACGATACTCGTCTGAGAGGAGGAGGGCGTAAAAAAACAGGTTGAAGAAAAAAGCCATTGGAGGAGGATGCTGCCAAATGTGCCAACCTTACAGATTTATTTTCAAGAGGGCAAACAAAAGTGACAACAGGTAACTTAAAGAGAATAAGCCTAATAATGATTAGCATTAGCAACGTAATTATTCGGCTAATACCGTTGTCAAACTATTTACAAGCCAACATTTTTTTAGTTAAAATATTTTGTGTATACATGGCGATTCATAGACTTTGCAAATATTATGCAAGCATCTTCTGATCAGCAGATAAGCCAGTTCCCAGCTGAAAATGAGGAGGCCATGAATAAACAACATGAATTAAAGTTTTTTAACCATCAGGTTGTGTTCTGAACCCTATAACACCTTTTGTGTTCCCAGTCAAAAATGACCAGCCTAAAAAAAAGCTTATAAATCACTTGTTATGCTATATGTTTACCCAATATTGGATTCAATATTTTTGTCAAATTGTTTTCTTTTTTAATTAGGACTGGGTTTTTTATTTCTATTTGCATCTTTTTAATCATATAGGCCTCATAGCATTAGCAATGCTAATAATTTATCAACCTTTCCTTGTGGAATTGACTCTAAAAAGGGCTGGGTTATTTTTGACCCATAATGGGTAAATATTGGACAGAACACGCTGCTGGGTTAAAATTGACCCAATGCTGGGTTGTTTTAACCCAACTGTTGAGTTATTATAATCCATGGTTGCATAACAACAACCCAACATTGGGTTATTTTTAACCCAGCATTTGTTCTGTCCAATATTTACCCATTATGTAAAAAAATAACCCAGCCTTTTTTAGATTGTAGAGGAATATTTTTGTTAACTTCTCATCTTAACTCTTTCACCGCCAGCGTTTTTAAAAAAAGTTGCCAGCCAGCGTCAGCGTTTTTCATGATTTTCACCAAAGTTTAATGCCTTCCAGAAAATTTTCTTCTTTAAATATATAAACATACAATATACCAAATGAAAGAACAGACCCTCTGCTTTCAAACAAAAAAAAAACGTTTCATCCTACCTTTAGTGGTTCTTTTGCAATCAGCTTTTGAATATGGGTAGGTTTTTGCAAAAACACCATATTTTGAGCAAAAAGCAGAGATAATTCCATTTTTGTGACGGACTTTTCATAGAGATCCCATTCAGAGCGATCTTTAAAACAGACACGGGCATGCAGCAGCTTGCCATAGGGCAATACTTCCGGGTTTAAAAAGTTGCAGAAGGTGGATAATAGTGGTATTGCGGAAAGACGGAAAATCTTGTCATTGGCGGGGAAGCGGTTTCTCTTAATTGACGAGATATCTCGTCAATGGCGGGGAAAGAGTTAAGTGGAATATTATTTAACTTTTACCTTATTTGTTGAACCATGATATTAATAAAAACTATAGTAAGAGCTGAACTGTTGCTTTATTTATCCAATTTGAAAAAAGTGCTAATTTGGAATAACACTATGGAAAAAGTGGGCCGGTCTTGGGCCTGAAACTCCTGGGCTGAAAAGTGGCCCCACTCCGGCCCTGGCCGGAAGTATGGCCAGGAAGACGCAGCGTCTCGTTCCCTTCTCAGGGAACAAGGGTTACATACGTAACCTGAGACGTTCCCTTTCGAGGGAACTTCGACGCTGCGTCAGAGCTGACGCTATGGGGAACGTTATACCCAATCCGCCAGACTACAAGTGCCTGTCTGTGTGTAGAAAGCACAACTGAGACAAAAGCACAACTAAGACCAAAGCACACGATCACCAGGAATAGAGTTGAGATCCAACTCAAAAGTGTACAAAAGTGAGCGGTGAGGACCTGCCTGCCGCATCACAGATATCCTGGATCGAAACCCCTGCCCACAGGGCCCTATATGCTGCCATACCTTAAGTTGAATGCGCTCTGACAGTTAAAGTAAAGGGCCGTCAAGAGGCTTCATAAACACATGGGATAGTCTCGGCTATCCATCTACCTAAAAGCTGCTTGGTGGCCGGGAACTCAGTCCGGGCCGAACCAAAGCATTTAAATAACTGCTCTGTTCACCGGCTGTACAATGCACATTCATGTCCAGTGCATGCACTAAGCATAGCAAATTAAGCGCCCTCTGGCTAAATCCTTAAAAGGTGGAGGGCTGAAAGCCTGCAATATTATGGGGTATGGAATATTATTCCGAACCTTAGACCCGTAATCCGATCTAGGGTAGAAAGCCTTCACCATGCCTGGAGCAAACCCGAGGCAAGTGAGTGAAGCAGAGAGAGCCAATAAAATTCCTACCCTCTAAAGGGAAGTAATAGCTAGGAGAAATATGGTTTCCAGAGTAAGAAACATCCTGAAATGGTATCAATGGCTCAAATGGTGCCCCTGACAAGTCCTCCAGGACCATAGACAGATCCCACGCAGGGATCCTAAAATGACTCGCAGGCCTCAGCCTAAAGTCTTTCTTCAAATGCGTATGATTTCCTGTTGGAGGGAGCTCTGGAAGTAAAATAGTCTGCACAACCTCAGTTGAGAGACCCGTTTCTATGAGTCTGTCCTCCTCAGAGGCCAGACCCAAAAACTCTAGGCAGGGGTAAAACACAGTGCCCCTTGCCTGAGACTACCAATCCCTCCAGATCGGCCCCTGAACTGGGGAGCCATCTAGGAGGGAGACCAGGTTCGAAAACCACACTCGGGTCAGCCAACACGGGGCTATGAGCAACAGCTGTGCCTGTGCTACCGGACCCTCTCCAGAACTCCCGGGAGCTGTGCAATTGGGGAAAAACACACCGGAGGCCCTCAGATCCTTCCTGTGTCAAGGCAACCAGTCCGAGTGGGACTGGGTGAAAGAGAGAAAACCAAAGAGTACAATGTGAATTCTCCTGAATTGCAAACAGTTCAGCTTTCGCTTGGCCGAACCTGAGCCAACTTTGCTCCCCCACATGTGGGTGGAAACTTCATTCCCCAAGCTCAACGCCTGCCTCAGCAGAACGTCTGCTCCATGTGTACTTACATAGATTTTGACCTTATGGTCTTCCATAGCCACTTCCCGGCCTTAGAGGGATGCATCCGTCGTAAGCCTGATGTGACGACCCTGAGCCCCCAATATTGGCCTTCATGGGAAAGGAACCATGGTTTCTACCATAATACTAAGGCACAAAGAATCTGCGTGTGACCTTGATCATTGCCCCTCAAGAAACCCCATGGTTAAAGCATGGATTCTTTATGAGCAGGAGACAACCGTGCCTGCAGTCATTGAAATCCATACCACGCCCAGAAAAGAGGTCCTCTGTACTGGAGGAGCACACTTTACCTGGCGTTTAGTTGATGGGACATTTTTGGCCCTTTTGGCTTTCCACAACTGATCACAGCTAGAAAGGGATGCGTCTGTCATTAATGTTATGCGGCGACAAACCGCACCTAACTTGGGGCCTGTAAACAAATACCCAAAATTTTTTCCATATTCTTAGGGCACGAAGACATATGCGCGTAACCCTGAACATGGTAAAAAGGCCAACACTGGCCGAAAGGAACCATTGTTTCTTCCATAATACTAAGGCACAAAGCATCGGCGTGTGACCTTGATCATGAGAAACGGGTTGCCCCTCTAGGAACCCCATGGTTAAAGGATGGATTCTATACGAGCAGGAGACAACCGTGCCTGCTATCGTAGAAATCCATACTACACCCAGAAAAGAGGTCCTCTGTACTGGAGAAGCACACTTTTCCTGGCTTTTTAGCTGATTGGACATTTTTGCCCTTATGGCCTTCCATAGCTGATCCTCAGCTTAAGAGAGATGCATCTGTCATTAATGTCATGCAGCGACAGACCATACCTCACCTCGGCTTTGAGACAGAAACCCGAAATCTTTAAATATTCTAGAGTACGAAGATATGTGCGCGTAACCCTGAAAAAGCCTCTGGTGTTGAGATTGCACTCATTTTGTAAGAAATCTCTCATCTAATTCGCTGGATGATATAGTTTTTTTTTTCTTATGTGCTGGTTTATACATATTAAAACTAGCAGTTACGAGAAACAACCTCGATAAACTTCTCATTTAATAGACTGGTCGAGGCGGGCCTTGAACCGCAAGACACGCGAACATCGTCTGACACAGTCAAACAGTAAAGCACGGGCTACCAATCGGGGCGGGAGAAACCGACATGCGGGCTCCCGAGTCCCTCCCGAAAGCAATGATAAGTGCACACCGCCTTAGCGGACGCGGATCTGAACCGGTCGGTGGAGAGATGGGCTGTGTTTACAACATATATCTCCTCAGAGGTAAAACATTGCATAGGGCTCCCGTTCGGGTTGGAAGTGACGGCAATACGTGCTTCTAAACACTCCCGAGGCAGAGCTTTCACGGTCAAAGTACACTACACCACATCAGTGGACGCAGGACTTAAGCCGCGAGAAACGCGATCATTGTCTTGACTCATCAAAACAACGACACACAGCCCGAGTGGTGTGTGGCTGAGTTTTAGCATGTTGGAAGGGCTCTTGCAGCTTAACGTGCGGACGCTCTTCCGGCCATTCGGATTAAACTTCGACACATGCAGCTCGTGTACTGAGCTTGATTAAATCATTACATTGCGGAGGGAGGATAGCTGTGAGTCCTCACTACCCTGTACTCGAATATATCAACCCCCTCGGGGGAAGATTACACGAGATCACGTCCCTCTCAATGAGGGGAAGTAACTGCAGTGCAGGCTTCCACACCCAGAGGAGGAACAACGGAGCATTTTAAAAGGTAAGTTATCATAATGAACACACGTCACACCGCGCCCTCAAGAGCGGCGTGAGCGTGCTCAGCTCCTAAACTTTCTGATTTCTTATTTTCCTTCATTATCAGCCACACATTTAAACTATTCAGTCACACAGTTTAAGCTATTCAAACACTCTTGATACACACACACATAGATAGCCGCTGAGGCTTTAAAAGATAAAGTGGGCGTTCCTTTCTGCCGTATTTATGCTCTCTGGCTTCCGTCTATGACGTCACGCCCAACCATTGGTTGAATTTGATATACATACTCAAATGCCGTCACACTGTAGGCGTTCCCCATAGCGTCAGCTCTGACGCAGCGTCGAAGTTCCCTCGAAAGGGAACCATGAGCAATACATTTGTTACAGCATTTATTAATCTTAATTAATGCTAATTTCAACAATTACTAATACTTTATTAAAATTTGGTTAACATTAGTTAATGCACTGTGAAATAACATGAACAAACAATGAACAGCTTTATTTCTATTAACTAACATTAACAAAGATGAATTAATACTGTAACATATGTATTGCTCATGGTTTGTTCATGTTAGTTAATACATTAACTAATGTTAACTTATGAACATTATTCATTTGCAGAGTTGATTGCTTACTTAGCCCCATAACAGTATATATCATGAGTAATAACCACACAACAATCATAGTTTTATGAATAAGCATTTATTAATAAAAAATATTGGAAAAAAATATTTACAAAACTTTTCGTAAAAAAAAACTGTGGTTTGAAGGCAGTCTGTTTTCACTTACAGTGATAGTCCCTAAAACAGTTCTTTTCATCTGTTAAGCACAGGCGAACATTGCACTTGATACACAGTGTGTTTGTGTATCCATTATTGCAGTGTCTGCAACGTCCTCTCTTTGACTTTTCTGGGAAATGTGCAATCATGTCTTTGCGTACATCCAGTGGGGGGTGGTCCGATGACCTCTTGGCTGGGGGACTCACATCTGTTGAGGATGGTCTCTGTGATGGAATGGAAAAAGTAAAAAAAAAAATGAAGTTAAATATGTGAATAATACATATGGGTCTTACATTGTATTAGATAAACTGAAAGAATAGACAGGGTGGTAGACCATGTGGGTAGAAATCTAAGTATTGCCATTAGCATGCCCATAAGTATTATAATTTCAATGAAGTGATAATCAACATTTCACTACATTCAAACAATACTGTCTATTGCAGCCTATTATGATCTCTACTTATCATACTAAAGGAACACATGCATCCCCCCAGAGCACTTACAGGTTCACATTCAAGACCATTCGCACCTGTCCCTGGACAATGCAACAGGCATCCCAAAAATTCCAGAACATTCAGAATCTGTTTTTCTATCTCCTAATGCTACTAACAGCTGCTTGGGCAACATTGAGAAAAAATGGCTCAGGATCATTTAGAAGTTAAAAAACAAACAAAAAAACTACAAAGATACAGGGAGTTTCAAATACTGCTATAGATGCTGAAGTTTCAAATATCCCATAACATTTTTTCATGTGTTTAATAATGGTCTAAGCTAAACTAAGTAAAACAATTAACAGAAAAACACATTTAGAGCTTAGTTACAATTAATCATGTAACACTACATTTCTACTACATTTATTTTTCAATTTGTGATCATTTGAAAAGTGCAGTGTCCTTATGTAATGTGTAAGGTGCACAGGGTATTTTGACTACCACTCTGACCCAATGTTGTAGAATTACAACATAGACATAACAAGCTCTAAATCAAATTTGATGAAAGTTTTCCAAAATAACTAAATATGTACATGTTCTAGACATTGTAATAAACACCCAAAAAAATATTTAAGCAATGTTACTTACTTTAATCCTGACAAATCCAGTCATGCAAAAAAAGGAGATGAGCTCAGCGGGAAGTTTGCAGGTAGAGTGAGTTCAAAGCCAGATGACCGGACCTATAAACACTTCTTCTATCCAATAGGATTGTGAGGACAAACAATAGGACCCATTAACTATGTAAATGTGGTTTTGAGAGGAAAAAAACATTTGCAGGCATTTTTTTTTAATTGTTAAAAGTGATGTTGTAAATTTGCAACCGTGGGTCTTACAGGGTTAAAAGAGCCGTTGTGGGGAAGTCACGACTAGGACTTCAAACACTACTCTGTCGGCTGCCATGGTGGTTTAAAAAAACATGGTTATTGTAGTAAAACATGATTATTGTAGGTTTTGCTCATAGTAATCAATACACCAAAAAACATGGTTATTACACTTTTACCACAATAAAACCATGGTTAATTTTTGTAAGGGATATAATATACTGTATTTAAAATAACGTTACATATAAATTTATTAACCGAAGACAGATAGACAGGCACTCCGCAGCTGGGATAGAGCGCCTGTAGTTGGTGTCCTGAAGGGTGATCCTCGCTCCAACACGGGACAACAGGTCATCAAATTGGGCGCGAGACAGGCGGAAGTACCGCTGAAAGCGGCTGTCATCCAGGCGCAGCTCCTGGAGCAAATTATGGAACTCGCCAAACTGCAAACGTCTCCAGAGGGTCGGATGGACCCAAGTACGGCGACGCTGACTCCTACACCGCTGTTCTGCTCTCCAGAGCAAATACAAACAGGCAACTCTCTTGATAAAAGCACAATCATCATCAGCCATCTTGCAAACATACAACCGTATAGCACTGGCCCCTCCCACAAGAAGCGGATTTTGCCGAATGCATTCAAAAGGTTCAGTCGTTTAACTTTGCGCGAATAGCGCGTTTTTGCCGCCCCTAGCGCGTCTGGTGTGAACTCACAGTAAGAAGTGTCTCACATAAGGCTTCCAGTTAAATATCGCAATCAATTTAAAATATTACTAATCACCTACAAAGCCTTAAATGGCCTAGCACCCTCATATCTTAGAGAATTCTTATCAGAATACAATCCATCACGTGCACTGCGGTCGCAAAATTCTGGTCTCTTAATTATACCTAAAATATCAAAAGTGTCTAAAGGTGGCAGATCCTTTTCCTACTTAGCCCCTAAGCTTTGGAATGATTTACCAACCGATATCCGAGAATCAGACACACAGTGTTGGGAACGTTACTTTAAAAAAGTAATTAGTTATAGTTACTAATTACTTCTCACAAATAGTAACTGAGTTAGTAACTCCGTTACATTATTATAAAAGTAATTAATTACCAGGAAAAGTAATTACTGCGTTACTTAAAAAAAAATTAATATTTCAAATAACTTGAATGCCCCTTACAAATTAAATATGTTAAATTAATAAAATGGATACTAAAGAGAAATCACTAATTTTGTGGCAGCATGTGACGATGTGAGGTGCTTTATTAGATTAGAATTACTTGCCACAGACGTGGAGAGACTTTTTCTTCATGGGCATAAGTTGCACATTACACAAACATTCTTGCCTTTCACCTCAACAATGGAAAAGTAGTGCTTTATACTTCGTGTTTGCGACCGCTACCTTTGAGCTTGTTGTACTTGCCATCGCCCTGTCGCCGGTGTTTTCGGAGTGATTGATGCGCGATGACCGGGCTGAATGTCAGTGCTTTGAGATGGGGCACAGTCAGCAGCAGCACCGCTGCTCGTTGAGAAGACAAAACGACGCGTATTTTCATGTCAGTCTACAAACGTCTCCAACCACGTCAGAAAAGATAGCTAGATTTGTCCTATAAAGTCGCTAAAGTGATAGAAAGTTGCTAAATCTAGCGACAAAGTGACCAAGTTGCTCAGACTTTTTAACACTGCTGCTCGCTCCTCGGACTTGGACTGCGCGTGTGGGCGGGCCTTTTTGTGAACTCTGCCTCTGGTTGGCTACCGATGGAAATTAAGCCAATCACCATCCGTTATGTTTCTCACAACACACACAAGAGAAAAATAGTGTTTGGCTGAGAGAGCGAGCATACGCGGCTGAAAATCACTACAGTAAGATCAATTTTAGTAACGCGCCGCATTTTAATGTCAGAAACGATAACGGCGTTATAACGGGGGAAACAGTAATTTATTTGATTACTCGTTACTGAAAAAAATAACGCAGTTACTAACGCCAATTACTTTTAACGCCGTTATTCCCATCACTGCAGACACAGTAGATAAAAACCTTTAAATCTAGACTTAAAACTTTTCTCTTTAACAAAGCATTCACATAATTTGTTTTAGTAAAGGTACTCATCTCACAATAGCTAGTTTGTACAACCTAATAAATAAATAAACTAAAACCTAATTTTCGTCAACACTTCAAAGCATGATAAATGTTATTAATATTCCTAAGAAATATGTTGAAACTTCGAATTAGTAGTCGGTTGAGTCTTAATTTGGCACATATGGTCGGGTTGCGATTTGGGCTTTTACCCATGATCTTGAGAATAGTATGTCATACAGAACCGTTTGCCACTGTACGTTAGTATAACTGATGGCAGTGGGGCTTCTGGCCTTAGTCAAACGAGTTTCTTTTTCCGTTCTAAATATCAGATGGGAGGCCCCATACATAGACTCGCCCTGGGCCAACACATTTGCTAAAATCCTCAACTATAGGTAATACACTTAAGCAGCAATAGTTAACCTCTTTGGAACCGAGCTGACTTAAACCACATCACTGTGACACTTGCATTACATGTGAATGGCCCCTACGCTAATAGGATTTTGTTTCTCTCTCCCTGTCTCGTCCTCGATCCGAGGACACTGAGACAAACAGACCCAGTTCTGGTAAATGTGAAGGTCGGACCATCCCTGATTTTCTAGCCTTCCTTCAATGTGATGCCCAGCTGATGCCTGACCAACGACCACCGACAGAACCCGTTTAAACTCTCCTTACTCGTTTCCATATGTGCAGTATATGTATGTGTGTGTGTGTGTGTATATGTACATGTGTATGTGTCTGTGTGTGTGTGTATGTATGTATATATATATTGTTAGGTCCCAGTTAGTGCTGGGCCTGTGTTTGTTTTTTATGTTTTAGGTATGTCGTTATTGGGGGTGTGGTCTTTCCACCTGTGGCTCATCACTGTCACGGTAGGATAAGTCTATCGTGACTTTCTGTGTTTTGTTTGTCTGTGTGACTGAAGCATGAGTGTGTGCGTGCCTGAATGCTGATTACCTGAGTGAGTGCAGGTGTGTGTGATTGCTTTGCTCCAGCTGGTGGTAGTTATCCAGCCAGCATATATACTCATCCATTCTCTCCTCTCACTGCCAGATGATTGTTCTACAAGCCTGTTCAAGCCGCTCTGCCTTCGTGTGTTCCAGCGTCTCGTCTTTGTGTGGATTTATGCCCGTTTGTGTATCCGGTTTTGTCTCCGTCACACAGCATTCACCCACAAGCACCTGGATCTGCCACCGTAGCCTTTGTCTGTCTTTGGACTGCCATCATATCATCTGTTTCATATTCATTTAATAAACTGTTAACCTTTCACCTGCATTTGCCTCCAATCTTTCATACTTGTCGTGACAGAATCATCTGGCCATTCATGGAAGCAGCAGGAAAGGGATCCCTGGCTCGGTTCGAGGAATTCATCACCGCAGCCATTCATCGTTTCACCACACAGGACAACAGGATCGAGGAACTGAGCCGGGCGACGAAGGATATGACAGACAAAGTATCCGAGCTCACCCAAGCGATCCAACAGCTGTCGCTACCCACTGCGTCACCCGCACCGTCTGTTCCTCTCACACCACCAGCGAGCATCTCCCGTCAGGAACCGAAGTTATCCACGCCTGAGAAGTACGCAGGTGATCCTGAGTTTTGCAGACCATTTCTATCACAATGTGCTCTGCATTTTTTTCTCCAGCCTCAGACCTATCCGACAGAGGAAAGCAAGGTTGGTTTCATTTTGTCTCTGCTGACCGGGAGGGCGGCGCTATGGGGAACAATGGTGTGGGAAAACCGTGACCCGTGCACTCAATCTTTTGAGGCTCTCTCCACCATGATGAAGAGGGTTTTTGATCGCTCCGCGGTGGGTAGAGATGCCGCGAGGAGGTTGGCCGATCTACGACAGGGTAACCGTTCTGTTTCAGATTTTGCCATTGAATTTCGCACGCTGGCAGCCGACACTCACTGGAATGAAGAGGCGCAGTGGGATACTTTCCTGCATGGGTTAACCGGCCACATTCAGCGCGAGTTACAACACGGCGAATTACCATCATCTCTCAACGGTGTGATCGACGCAGCCATCCGAGCCGACATCCGTCTGAGAGACACTCCAGCATACGACGATGAGGCTCGGTTCCCCAGTCATCAGGAAAGACGGTCACCGGTGAGAGAGAAAGCGGCCGGTTCCTCCATGCCCGATCCGGAGCCCATGCAGGTGGGTCGAGCTCGGATTTCCCGGGAGGAGAGGATTCGCCGCAGATCACTGGGTCTTTCCCTCTACTGCGGGGAGGCCGGACATCTACTACATAGGTGTCCGGTAAAAGGCAACGCCCGGGAGTAAATCCGGGGCTACTCTCGGGCGGAATCTCCACCACAAAGACCACAGCAACATCTACCCTCCTCCCGGTGAAGCTACGGTGGCAAGGGACACACCTCACCTGTCAGGCACTATTGGATTCGGGAGCCGAGGGGAATTTAATCGACCATCATTTCGCACGTAAGCTCAAAGTTCCGTTGACTGCACTTTCTAAACCCATTTCACCTTTTGCACTGAATGGAAGTGAACTTTCGGTCATCACGCACATCACGGACCCTGTCACCATATGTATTTCTGGTAATCACTCCGAGATTTTACAGTTTTACGTCACGGTTTCCCCTCTGGCTCCCATTGTACTTGGACATCCCTGGCTGTTTAAACACAACCCATCTGTCAACTGGAGGCTGGGTACTATCATTGGTTGGAGTGAGGATTGTCATAAGTCTTGTCTTGTCTCTGCTTGTGTACCTGTCTCTGCGTCTGTGTTTCAGGAGGAAACGATGGACTTAACTAACGTGCCCGCGGAGTACCACGACTTGAAGGGAGTGTTCAGTAAGTCCAGAGCCGCTTCTCTTCCTCCTCATCGTCCCTATGACTGTGCTATAGAATTACTGCCAGGTACGTCTCCGCCTAAGGGCAAGCTTTACTCTCTTTCTGTTCCTGAGATGGAGGCCATGGAGAAATATATTTCTGATTCTCTAGCAACAGGGTTCATCCGTCCTTCCTCTTCTCCAGCGGGGGCGGCAGTGTTTCCCACAGGATTTTGAGAGACTTGTGGCGGTGATGACGTCACACTCTAATTAGCATATATGTGACGTCATCACGTGTTTGCGTTTGATCCGGTTTGATCGAGTGTTGGCACCTGAAATATGTTTCACTTCTACTCTTTGATCTGTCACGTTATATTGCATTTTAACACAACTGATTGCTATTATTTACATATTATCAGTTCTGTTGTCAGACATAAAATGAGCAGACTATAGCCCTATTCGGATGGGATTAGTTTTACGGTTGTAGATGGCGTAATGTAATTTTACCACAGAACGTCTGTAATATTGATGGTCAATTCGGACGGGATTAGAAATCTCAGTTAAACATTCAGAAGAGGGAGGGGTAACTCGATTGCGCAGCAGTTCACCTCTCTCGTCGTCATGTGCACGTTGCTTCTTGATATCAACATGACACAGACGAGAAAAACTTGAAACACTGTGTTTAATTTCAGTTTTGGGAGAACGTCAGTTTCAGGAACAGTTCTGTGCCTCTGAGAAGTGAATTTGACTTTTTAAAGTTTGTGTCTTGTTATTCAGGAACTGACTTGCCACTGTTTTTTCGCCTAGAATACAAGTAAATGCTTAAGCGCTTTTATATTTGAAAGAAACCCGCAAAATAACAGGAAATTACGAAACGTACGTGTATGTTTACAGCTGGTCTATAAATCACCATACATTTACATTGAAGTCTTACTGCTGTTGCTCTTCTCATCAATGTCTTGTTATGAGTTATGTAATTTGGTCCGTATAAGGGAGGGGGATGAATGGAAAACTGCATTTAACACCCCTAGAGGCCATTTTGAGTACTGCGTAATGCCTTTCGGATTATCTAACTCGCCAGCAGTTTTCCAAGCACTCGTCAATGACGTGTTACGAGACATGGTCGAGCAGTTTCTGTATGTCTACCTGGATGACATATTGATTTTTTCTACGTCTCTCCAGGAACATGTGCAACACGTACGACGAGTGCTTCTCAGGTTGCTAGAGAATGGGCTTTTTGTCAAGGCGGAGAAATGCGATTTTCATGCACAGTCTGTTTCTTTTCTAGGGCACATCATTTCGACTGAGGGTGCACACAACGGTTAGACTGGCTTGTAACAGTTTCACCACTCCCCTTATCACAGTATGGTCTTTTCCACAATATCTCACTCGCTGTACTCACTCACTTCCTTCGAACCTGGGCACACAGGCAGGGGGTTGTAGTTAGATAAATTCATGATGGTGGTGCACCACAGCAGTTCACGGAACACCCACAGTGATTTGCTTGCCTGAGAGGCAGGTATAGGCAACAGTAGACACGGCACTGTAGCGAATCAGCGGGAGGAGGACAATGGCGTTATTTAAAACACTATAAACCTCCAACCGAAACACTACGGGAATTTAAGGGAATTTCGGTAAATTCCCAGATTTAGCTCAAATGGAATAATAAGTACAATTAACGGTAATTAATTATACAAATTATTAAGATTTTAACTGATCTAGCAGAATAATAATAACAATTAATTAATGTATTTGTCCAGCTCTCAATACTCATAATTGTGCATTAAGAAGTTATTTCTGTGGCCTTTAGAAAATTTAGATACGTGGGTACGTCCAGCTGTATGAGCGCGTATGCAAGGAAGAGAGTTCCTGAGTTTGTGGTCACATGACGGAGTCCTTGGAGGTGTCCGTAGGAGTTGAAATTTAAGTCCAAGTGGCAGGGTACCCGAAACTAGAGGGATAGGGGTCCCACAGCCGGAAGCTGACCTGGGAGCTCAGCTTCACGCCGTGAACGGCGTGTCGTTGAGAACAATAGGCCAACTGTTAGCATCGATGAATTGGGGTGCAGGCCTCTTAACCTGAAGTTCAGATGACCAATCCGAAAGCGTGTTGATAGAGTAGGGAAACTTTGTCTTTGTTTCACCAGACTCATTTGCATAGATGGACTATGCTAAAGATTTTGTTACAATAATAATTTGGATTAATATTGAACAAGTTTGGTGTCAGTTATGGTAAGATGATGCACATCATTGATCAGGAAAGGAAAAGGGGATTATTAAGAGTGTAAACAAGGTGTGGTTTGAAACACACATCAAATAGTAATCTCATAAATGTGAATTATGAGACATGCTAAGATAAACAAAGCACCCCTATAGTGTTACAAGAAAGTGGGTTATTACAGATACAAACATGCAAAACCAATTTATTTTGGTCTTAGCTGTGATCTTAGACAGACACATTTTTGTGTCATGGCTCCTTCGTCTCTGGCCACGGTTTGAAGTTTGCTTTGAGGTGTTAATTTGCTTAGATTGGTGCAATAAAGACAGCCAGAGAGAGTCGATAGGTCTGGAAATGTGTGTCATCAGGAGATTAGGATCTTCTGATGAAAGCGTCCGAGCAGACCTGGTGACAAAACTCAATCTGGGGTCACAGCATGAAACCGTTAACGACCCAGACTGAAGAGACCCCCAGTTGACGTCCAGCCAGATGTTACATATCCCCCCTTCACAACCGTTAAAGTCCAGAGAGACTTTGGCGGGCGATGATCAGGCAGGTCATGAAGTCTGGATGGCAGGTGATTCTTAATTGTCTGCAGCGTTCTGTCAAACAGGCAAAGGGTGATTTGAATGAGATTGGGCTCTGGCTCTGCCTGGGTGTCCTGCCTTCCATGGTTCCATTTGAATGTCCGACAGGAGGGCAGCTGTGCACCTGTTTGCTGAACTCTTGCATCCCGTTAACTCTTCATTATGGGATGAAGGCTAGGCTGAGAGTAAGGACGTATCCTATTCCTGCAGAAAGGCACAGTTCCAAGATCAGACAACACAAAGGCTGTCTGTAGTGGGCATCCGAGCGAGTCTCTGGAGGACAGTGTCGAAGGCTGTGACATCAATTAGTTTGGGTCCCCCCTTACGCAATCCTCATTTCCAGTTTGATGTGGTACTACTCACTGGGAAGGTGATCAAGTGCCAGGTCATCGATGTGGAGAATCACATCCTTTGGAGTTTGAATCCACTTTTTCTGGTTGTGCAGACTGATGTGGGTAGTTTGTAGGTTAACGTGTTTGTATAGGCTGGGGTGTTGAACAGCCATCAGTCACCTACCAGTGTTAGTGGCATCGGCTAGTGGTTTAACCGAAGGGGAACACTGGGAGTCGTCACTGGTGAGTTGTGTGAAGTGGCTATGCAAAGCTGTTGTACCAAACATCGTCATCCACGTCCAGTTCCTCTCATGATGACTTCCAGTCGTAGTATGCCTTCTAGCCCTCAGACATCTCAGTGGCAGTACAAACCTGGCGAAGATGTGGATCATGTGTAGAGGTGTTGTGTTGTGAGCAGTGTCGTTGGGTGCTGGGAGGCTCGACCCACTGTGTGAATTGGCAAATGACCATGAGTAAATATTTATTGCCCCTCGTCAACCTGGGTAGCAGTTTACCCAGCCTAAAAGTCTTAAAGTCTGACCAAAATTAGCACCTGTTCTTTGCAGTGGTGCTCTGTGGTTTGGGTTAGCCGATTGTAGTTGGCAGCAAACCAGGCATCCTTTAATGCATTCTGCTAAGTCCTGCTGCATCCAGGGCCAGTATGCCACCTGTTTCAGTGGTTTGTACGTGGCTCTTGCGACTTGGTGTCTGTTAATGCTGTGTCATGCGCATACATCTGTAGGACCCCCCCATGTCAATGAAGAGCCACAAGCTTAGGTGTAGTGCGGTCGTCAGGGACATATAAGAGGATGTTGTGTTGTATGAATATGCAGCAGGTGTTCCATGTCGTTAAGACATTTAAGTGCTGGTGTAGCAATGAGGTTAGAGTTCATGATAGGTCAGATGGAGGGGTCTGAGAGGTGGTTGACATAGCTTGCATGGTGGTGTCGGAGGCATGTAATGCAGCTATGTCACTGTTCGAGATATGTTCAACCAGTGTAAGTGGCTGTGTAATGGGCACTGTGGTGGTGGGCGTGTGTTGGGCGTGGGTCAGTGCAATCACAGTTGGGCAGGTGGGCGGGTTGTTTGTAATGTGCACAACAGTGAACTTGAATTTTGGTCTTAGACGATGTTCTCGCCACTGGCTGCTGGGTAATCCATAACTTTGTGACTTGGCAATGTACTTCAAATGATTTTCTGAGTAAAAAGGTATAAGTTCTCTCACTTGAGCCCAAATTTTTAACTTTTAAAGTCCATTAAAGGCTCTCTAACAAGTCTTTGCCAATGAAAAGAGGATATGTGTCCATTGGTGAGATTTACACAGGGTGTAGAAGTCTCATAGGACCGATGTTCAGGTGGATGGAAAGCACCTGTTGCAGTTTTGCTGTGAGACTGCATATTCAGCATACACCTTTGTGGGTTGAGGGTCAGATCTTGTGCTTCATCAGCTCCAGTGTCGGCGAGGGCTTGCAATCTGAACTTGTGTTCCACGGTGATTGCTAAATAGTCTTTAGATTGCTTAGATAGAGTCTTTTGGCTATTCCTCTCTCATTCAGGTTTCCCAGGGCCTTAGTACCAGGTCTTGTGTGGTAACTGGAAGGCAGTTAAGGCTGGTCTTCAGTGATTCTGTAGGGAAACAGATGTCTAACACAGCACTTTTCTGGTACCTGCTGAATCTGACTGGTTGATGTTTAAAATACAGTTTGTGTGCCAAAGTCTCTGATTTTTGCGATGACTGGATTGATGGTAACGTGATGAGTGGCACAGATTTGAGTGTTGCTTGCAGGAGGGTTTTCTTGAAACTTCTTGCTGTTTCCAGCGCTGCTGCTATTGATAAAAAGTTTGGTTCATCCTTGCTGTCCTCTTTGGGAGGCCTCCTTTGGATTTTACTTCTTCACTATTTTCAAAATCTATGCTGACTCAGATGTGTATGTGTCGCTTTGCTTTTGTGACAGTTCAGACTTAGCCTTGTTCACTGTGTGTCGAACCGGGTCCATCTGTTGACTGTTTGGACTTCTCATTCTGACAGGTGCAGGATGGTTTCCATGGACGCTGTCCTCTTGGCTCTCTGATGAAATGTCCTTCACTGTGGCGCTGTTGTTCGCCCTCCAGTGGCAGTTTGGGGTAAATTTCAGAGGCAGAAAGGATGACAGGATTTTTAACAGTCTTTTCAGAGGTGGCTTTTTGTTTACCGTAGGCTTTATAGGCGAGGTCCCGCCTATAAATGCAATCTTAAGTGTTGCATTGCGGTAAAATAAAGCTTTGCAGGGGAGGATCTTGATGTTTCCTCCATTCTTGGCTCGTTTCTTGAGCTGAAGTAGACTGAAAGTCAGTTGTAGTAGTAGGCCTGTGGAGTTTCATTTCTGCTTTGTTTTAAGTCCATTGCAGCAATTAGTCCTCGTCGTGAATCTGGATCTGAAAACTCTTCTATCAAGGCCATAGCAGCTGCTTATAATCCAACTTGACACTTTCTGACTGCCGGTATAGGAAGCTCCTCACCTCACGGCTGTAAGTAATCCATAGCAGATACAGCTGGTCTCTCGTGGTTACATTCGGCAGCGTGTGCACATATACATAAAAGTCAATGTTCTGCAGGTAAGCGTGGATGTCATGGCCACCTGCAATGTTTGGACTAAATGTTGGACTGTTTCTAGCCAGCTTTTCGAGGTCCTTGGGTGCCACGCTGTGTGTCTGCAGACATCCTTGGGAAAGGTGTTGGCCCCATCCCCCTTGTGTTCTTGTGAGAGGGTTGTGGACGCTGGCTGGCAAAGTTCTTAACAGTGGGCTCTCACCCCCCTCTTTTTCAGCAGGAAACTTTGGTGGGGGAGTGCAGAGACACTGATTGGATGAGAGAAGAATGATGCTTTCTCTCTCAATGGTTCAGCTTGCATTCTGAAACCATATAACAGTTCTTTTTGGACGGAATCACGTTCGTCCTTAGGTTGGTGATGTTGCTGAACAAGAACTTGAATTTCAGCTTGAGCAGCTTGCAGGTGGTTTTCGTAGGCCTTGGACTTGGCATCACGTTCTTTCTGGTCTGCCTTGGCTCTTACCAAAAGACTTTTGGCCTGCAGGAGCTTTCCCAGCTCCTCTTTGGTGGTCTTTTCCTGCTGCTCTCTGTGCTCGTTGTCTGTGTGGAGTTGTGAGATGGCCTTGTGAAGTTGTCTCGCCTCATTCTTTATCCTCTTGTGTTCCTCCTCAATCATCTGCTGCTGATCCTTGGATTCCTGTGTCAGCCAATCTAGACGAGTCTGCACGTCCTCCTGATTCCTCCAAGCTTCCTTTGCTTGGAGCTTTAGCGTTGCTGCATCCTGTTCCAGGTGGGTGATGTTCCTTTCATCCCGCTTTAGCTGGATGATGAGGTTGTGAGCGATGGCACCTGTGATCCTTGCCATATCCTTGTTGCTGTAGCTCTGTGTTGAATCACGGGCTATGATCTCGTCCAGGTTGCCATCCCGTTGCTCTCGGTCTCGGTGCTGCAGATCGTTGGCGACATTGGGCAAGAGGTCAGATGTCGGATCGTTGAGCCATACCTTCAGCTGGTCACAGTGGTTGGCAGGGCTGGGTGATCTGAACACGTTGGCGCACTGGTGGGTGACAAAACACAAAGAGCCAATACAAGTCCGCAGAATTTTAACGAGCTGAAATAAATAAAAAAATATGGGCTATGTGGGTCTAACTGACGTGATCAGCTAGTGGCACAAATAAAAACTATTATCGGGGCCTTGCTTCGGCGGCGCAGATAATTAGTGTGGGTAAAAAATTTAGTGAATGGACGATGTGTTTTAACCTATTGGTCGCTTCAGACATTTGGTTAATCGGTCGCATTACTAATACATTTTCTCATGGTTTGTGCAGATATGGTCTTTCATCCCAAAAATAAAAATAAGATCAAAATAATTTATAATGATAAAATAAAATAAAAAAAAGCAAATAGAAGGTGAGAAAGATAAATTGCTGAAAATAAAACAAATAAAATAAAATGGATAAAAATAAAAGAGATTCAAATAAAAATAAACTGAAAATAAAATAAGACAGCCAAACAGACAAAGTCAAAAGGCTGAGAAATGAAAAGGATAGGAGATGAAAATAGTTATGAGAAGGGATTCCCTGTTTTAGTTTAGCAGGTTCTCTACCCTAGATTTAATGACAGGGCCTTACAGGGAGAGGGCACTATGAAGTCATGCGAGCTAGGGGAGTGGCTTAGCTAGAGTGGCTGGGCTAGGCCCAACTTGCGAGGGACAGGGGGCTTATCCTATTGCACCAGTTAAAACATAAATTAATTCAATGAGAATGGGACTTATGGGGCTGGATTCTATTCAAAGTAGTGAATTGATTCAATTAAAATTAAAAAATACATCAAACTGCATTAAATTTAAATTTAAACTTAATTAAAAATGCAATCTCTACGATAGAAAAGAGAATGAGAGATAGTAAGGAGAGAGAACAGCAAAAATTAAATAAAATAAAATAATAAACAAAAAACAAATAAAGAAATAATAAATTAATAAAGCCATTGCAATATTAATTATTATTATAATTCAAGACCACAACATTCAATACGTAGGAAATCAAACTATCAAGTAATATGATAACCTAGTTATTAAAGTAAGATCAAAATAGAGTTAAGCAAATCAGGCTTGACTCCTACATCCCCAAAAGAATGTATGCGGACCAAACAAGATTTTCCCACCAGATGGCGATATTTCGCCCAACAAACAAAGAAAGCGGAAGTCAAGTGAGAGAGAATGAGAAGTGTTAGACACTCAAGACTGACATCTAGTATTATAACTAGGTAGTACGCTTTAAACTGACAAAGATTAGCTTCCATACAATAATTACATCGGCGACCGCTGCGTTGCTAAGACGACGGATGTAATTTGAGCTGTGTTCGTCCGGTGCCAGTTTTGGCTTACGTTACCGGGACACGCAATAAATAAAAGTCTAAAGGGCTTTCTTCTCCGTTGACATAAGTTACTTGATCAAGGTTTCATCTCCTTTAAAATTGAAAAGTCTTACCCTCGGTGCTTACAATTTTAAAAATCTACGTACGTGAATAAAAATGGAAACATAAAAAAAGACAGCTTCTCTAATTGTAAATGATTTCCTGGAGATTTAAAAGAAGGCCTTGTCAGATGGGAGTACTCACTCGACCACCGCTTCGCAATTCTAAATAAAGGAATTACGATGCCTGAAAAAAATGAGCCAACCCCCTGGTCTCTAAGACACTGTAAAGCGAAAATATCCCATCTGGAACTTTTTTATCCCCTTTTTTATTCCTTGGGCATGTTACCTGCCCCAATGTCAATGAGGAAATTTGGGTGCCTCTTACACCTCAGGGGTACAGCTTACACCCCATCATGACATATGTTCTTACACAGCCTGCCAGCCTCTTCAACTGTAACCCACAAGTTTCTACAAATTTCTCGCTCGCAGCTATGACCCTTCAAAGTTTGTTGCAATTTTAAGTCAGTGGGAATTTTGGGGTGTTTGATCGGCCCATTTAGGAATTTGTAAAGTCCCATCATTTAGAAAAGTCATTGCATAAATCTACGGACCAGTATTAAAAGTTTTAGTTTGGTGGATGTAGCTTGAAAGCTCCAGGAGGATTACTGTTAGAAAAAGTGGGAATCAGAAGAAGAAGAAAAATAACTAGATATTAAAGTTTGAAGATAAACTTTATGTTGGCTTGACAAAGCCTGTTCTGAACGTTTAAAACGGTTTGACAGAAGTTTGGTTTAGTAGGCTATCTGGTTGCTAGTATGCTTAAGTATGAAGCTTGTTAACATAATTTAGCATAAAGCTAGCATAATTTAGCATGAAGCTAGCATGATTTAGCATGAAGCTAATATGTAGCTAGTATGATTTAACATTAAGCTAGCATGATTTAGCATGAAGCTAGCATGTTTAAAAGACCCAACCCCCATGTCTCTATGATGTTCTGATGCAGAGATATAAGGCTTTGTTTATTGGTTGCTAGGGTACTAAATTTGGTTGCTAGGGAGAAAATTGGCATCCCATAGTAAATACACTCTGAATCATGAGTAAAACGGTCCAATCCCTGTGTCTGTACGATGTTCTGATGCAGAGATATAAGGCTTTGTTTATTCGGTTGCTAGGGTACTAAGTTTGGTTCCTAGGCAGATCATAAGCATCCCATAGTGATTACACTCTGAGTCATGACTAAAACGGTTCAACCCCCGTGTCTCCATGATGTTCTGATGCGGAGATATAAGTCTTTGTTTATTCCGTTGCTAGGGTACTAAGTTTGTTTGCTAGGCAAAAAATTGGCATCCCATAGTGATTACACTCCAAGCCACAAATAAAATGGTCCAACCCTGTGTCTCTATGATGTTCTGATGCGGAGATATAAGGCTTTGTTTATTCCGTTGCTAGGGTACAAAGTTTGGTTGCTAGGCAGAAAATTGGCATCCCATAGTGATTACACTCCAACCCACAAGTAAAACGGTCCAACCCCATGTGTCTCTATGATGTGCTGATGCGGAGATATAAGGCTTTGTTTGTTCTGTTGCTAGGGTGCTCATATTTGGTTGCTAGGGGCATGGCTTAATAACTCTGTAAGCATCCTGAGAGACTGATTGGATGCCTGAGTAAAATGAGCCCACCCAAATGTCTTTATGACAGTGTGATGCAAAGATATCCATCTGGGCATTTTATAATGGCAGTCTATGGGAGGGTGCCCAAAATGGTAGCTAGGGGCGTGGCTTAATAGCTTTAGAGAGATCCTGAAAGACTGATTGGATGCCTGAGTAAAACGAGCCCACCCCCTTTTCTCTACGACACTGTAAAGCAAATATATCCCATCTCAAATGTTTTTATTCCCTTATATGGGCGTGTTTCCTGCCCCATTATAAGTCAATGGTGAAATTTGGGTGCCTCTTACACCCCAGGGGTACAGCTTACACCCCATTGTGATGTATGTTCTTACACAGCCTGCCAGCCTCTTCAACTGTGATAACCCACAAGTTTCTAAAAATTTCTCGTTCACAGCCATGACCCGTCAAAGTTTGTCGTAATGTTAAGTCAATGGAAATTTTAGGGTGTTTGATCGCCGCATTTAGGAATTCGGTGAGTCCCATTTTCTGAAGAAAATGTGAAGTGGTGCTTGCTGTGGCAAATTTCGGGGAGCAGTATATGATTATACTCCAAGCCAAAAGTAAAACAATCCAATTGCCATGTCTCTATGATGTTCTGATCCGTAGATATAAGCCTTTGTTTATTCGGTTGCTAGGGTGCTCATATTTGGTTGCTAAGGAGAAAATTTGCATCAAATAGTGATTTCACTACGAGTCATGAGTCAAACGGTCCAAGCCCCATGCTCTATGATGTTCTGATGCGAAGATATAAGGCATTGTTTATTCCGTTGCTAGGGTTCTGTATTTGGTTGTTAGGGAGAAAATTGGCATTCAATAGTGATTACACTCCGAGTCACAAGTAAAACGTCCAAACTCTGTGTCTTTACGATGTTCTGATGCGGAGATATAAGGCTTTGTTTAATCTGTTGCTAGGGTACTGTATTTGGTTGCTAGGGAGAAAATTGCCGTTCACCAGTGATTACACTCCAAGTCACGAGTCAAACAGCCCAACCCCCTATGTCTCTATGATGTTCTGATGCGGAGATATAAGACTTTGTTTATTCGGTTACTAGGGTCCCACCAAACATGGAACGTCTGTGAGACATTCAGATCATGTCTGTATAACGTCCGTTAGTTCAGACCCACTTTTAAACGTCTGCTGGACGTGCAATAGAGGGTCAGTGTCTGGACGTCACTCTTGCACTCCTCTTGGATGTCTGTGAACGTACCAAAAAGGTTCAGTGTATGAACGTCAAACTATGACTCCTTATGGATGTCTGTGGACGTCCAAAACAGGGTCAGTGTCTGGACGTCACTCTTGCACCCCTTTTGGATGTCTGCGGACGTGCCAAAAAGGTTCAGTGTATGAACGTCAGACTATGACTCCTTATGGATGTCTCTGGAAGTGCAAAACAGGGTCAGTGTCTGGACGTCACTCTTGCACCCCTTTTGGATGTCTGTGAACGTACCAAAAAGGTTCAGTGTATGAACGTCAGACTATGACTCCTTATGGATGTCTCTGGACGTTCAAAACAGTGTCAGTGTCTGGACGTCACTCTTGCACCCCTTTTGGATGTCTGTGAACGTACCAAAAAGGTTCAGTGTATGAACGTCAGACTATGACTCCTTATGGATGTCTGTGGACGTGCAAAACAGGGTCAGTGTCTGGACGTCACTCTTGCACTCCTCTTGGATGTCTGTGAACGTACCAAAAAGGTTCAGTGTATGAACGTCAGACTATGACTCCTTATGGATGTCTCTGGACGTGCAAAACGGGGTCAGTGTCTGGACGTCACTCTTGCACCCCTTTTGGATGTCTGCGGACGTGCCAAAAAGGTTCAGTGTATGAACGTCAGACTATGACTCCTTATGGATGTCTGTGGACGTGCAAAACAGGGTCAGTGTCTGGACGTCACTCTTGCACCCCTTTTGGATGTCTGTGAACGTACCAAAAAGGTTCAGTGTATGAACGTCAGACTACGACTCCTTGTGGATGTCTGTGGACATGCAAACCCACATGGAAAGAACCTATATGAGGATATATGCACATATATGAAACCTGCAGCTTATATGCACATACAGTATATGCTGCATATACATGTAGGCAAAATTGAGGTGCATATATGTGCATATACAGGCCATATTGGTCTGATGTATTGCTTATAAATATCCACATATAAGCCCTATACATACAAGATATGTCTCCTATATTGCTCATAGCAGGATCTGTTCATTTTGTAGCTAATACCTCACCATTGGCATCTGTCATACATGATGCCTAGCTCATATTTTCTATTACCAAGGCAATAACTAGGAACTAACTAAAAAATTATGTAAGAACTTATGTATGAGCAAACATGTGAAATTGGTATCACATAATTGGCATGTTATGGAATTTAAGCTATAATGTCTACATGTTTTCCTGAAACATTTACAAGGCCAATTCTTTCTTGTGTGAAGATAGTAGATGTATATGGCTGTGCCAAAAATATTAAATATCTAAAAAAACATTATGTTGTTTATAAATGAATATGACACCAAACACCAAGGTTTTTTTTGCTCATCCACTGTATTTTTTCTGCCTGCTTTAGCATAGAGCCTACCCTGCTGAAAAAACCAGCATCAAACCAGCATGGGAATTATGCTGGTCTATGCTGGTTTAGCTGGTGGTCACAGCATACCAGCCCCAAAAGACAACATATGCTGGTGTGACCAGCATGGGATGCTGGTGCTAATGCTGGTTTAGCTGGTGCTGATGCTGGTTTGTTGCTGGTTTAGCTGGTGTTCACTAGCAAACCAGCACCAAAACACAACATATGCTGGTCTTGCTGGTATGCTGGTTTTTTCAGCAGGGTATCTTTAGATTCATATCCTTTCCCTTCGAAATAGTTTCTTGTAAAACTGATTTTCGAACCAGTTGTACTTCCCACAACCTGTTGTTGTAAGTGTGGCTCTTATTACAGTCAAGTCCAAATATTGCCTCCCAGCTCCCCTTGGAACATCATGGAACATCTTTTAAACGTTAGACAAAGACATTATGATTACTTCTTTTAGACGTGTTTTTGCTCAGTGGGTTCTCTGGACAAATGCAGATGACATTTCTGACTGCTACAGTCTGTCTGGAAGCTAAAGGGAAACAAAGTATTTTGCCTTCTTTTTTCGTTTCAGTTTTCTGCAAAGACATGTATAGAAAAACATATACTTTTTCTATGTACACAAAAGGCCTATTTCTCATAAATATTGTTCAGAAATCTGTGTAAATCTGTGTTAGTGAGCACTTCTCCTTTGACAAGATAATCCAACTCACAGGTGTGGCACATCAACGTGCTGATTAGACAGCATGATTATTGCACAGGTGTGACTTAAGCTGGCCACAATAAAAGCCTTGGATCTCCAGCACCTTGTTTCCAGCCGGGCTCTGTGTCTGTCTGATTACATCTCAGGCTCTTCCGCCACCGTCTGCAGCTCTAACGACCCCGAGTAAAATGAGCCCACCCACTTGTCTCTACAACACTGTAAAGCGAAGATATCCCATCTGAAACTTTTTATGCCCTTATATGGGCGTGTTCCCTGCCCCATTATAAGTCAATGGGAAATTTTGGGTGCCTCTTACACCCCAGGGGTACAACTACACCCCAATGTGATGTATGTTCTTACAGAGGCTACCACCATCTTCAAATGTTGTAACCCACGTTTCTACAAAATCCTTGAGTGGACCTATGACCCGTCAAAGTTTGGCAGAAAGCTTAAGTCTATGGGATTTTTCGGGTGGTTTTTCACCCCCATTTCAGAAGTCCTGCACCCGATCGTTTATAAAAGTCATAGCACACTTCTCCTCAATAAGTTGGTCGATATGAGCCCTCTTTCATGGGTGTATGACAAAGCGTGCTAGACGAGTTACGTGCCGAAAAAAGTGTCTAGAGTTTGAGGAATAGTAATAGTGATGCTTTGCACTTAAGCACCACTAATAATAAGATTAGTATATAGAACAGTATGTTGGCTTTGTCAAGCCAACATAATAAGGTTCATTAGTTAACATTAGTTAATGTATTAACTAACATGAACAAACCATTGGCAAAACATTTGTTACAGTATTTATTAATCTTTGCTAATGTTAGTTAATAGAAATAAAGCGTTTAATTGTTTGTTCATGTTAGTTCACAGTGCATTAACTAATGTTACCAAGATTTTTAGGTATTAGTAATTGTTGAAATTAACAATAACAAAGATTAACAAATGTGTATAAGTGGAGTTCATTATTAGTTTATGTTAACTAATGTTAACTAATGAACCTTATTGTAAAGTGTTACTGAATATTGTGAAAAGATTACATTTTGAAGACACCTGGTGCCACACTCTAATCAGCTAATTAACTCAAAACATCTGCAAAGGCCTTTAAATGGTCTCTGCTGACTTGACCGTTGTCCAAAAAACAACCATTGACACCTTGCACAAGGAGGGCAAGACACAAAAGGTCTTTGCAAAAGAGGCTGACTGTTCACAGAGCTTTGTGTCCAAGCACAATAATTGACAGGAAGGAAAAGATGTGGTAGAAAAAAGTGTACAAGCAAAAGTGATAACTGCACCCTAGAGAGGATTTTAAAACAAACCCCTTTCAAAAATGTGGGGGAGATTCACAAAGAATGGACTGCATCTGGAGTCAGTGCTTCAAGAACCACTACGCACAGAGGTATGCAAGACTGTCCTTGTGTCAAGCCACTCTTGAACAACAGACAGCGTCAGAAGCATCTTGCTTCTTGGACTGCTGCTGAGTGGTCCAAAGTTATGTTCTCTCTGATGAAAGTAAATGTTGCATTTCCTTTGGAAATCAGGGTCTCAGAGTCTGAAGGAAGAGAGGAGAGTCACACAATCAACGTTGCTTGAGGTCCAGTGTAAAGTTTCCACAGTCAGTAATGGTTTGGGGTGCCATCCCAGTCAACTCTTTGATCTCTCAGTGAAGTCACTATGAGCTTACATGATACTCAGAATGTTGTCACAATGTGTGCGTCACAGTGAGCTAAAATTGTAACCACACAGCGCACTCACGGTTTGCTCATACTACCCATAATGCACATGGTATGAAAAGTACCAGATGTCGCCCAGAGAACTAATATTCTAGCGTTTGCTATTCGAAAACATGTCGCAGAGGCGTCAGCATTTAATTGCAAATATTATACAGACAATAAAAATGTGAAAGAGACATGATTGTCTCTGTATTTAACCCCACCACTGAGTAGTGAAGCCATCCACTGCAAGTCATGAACACACAAAAACACACGGCAACTATCACTGCAACACCCCAACAATCAATCACTTTCTGCCAGCTGTGGGAATCAAACCACCAACCTCTGGGTTAAACACACAAGTCTGACTCTTTAACCACTAGGCCACAATGCTTGGACAAAATAAATCTGTGATACGCACAACCAGCGCAATGTCATAGAATGTCTCTGAACAGGTTCACGCCCACTTTTGGGGGAAAATAAACTAGACTTCCCATTGACTTCCATACAAAATAGCAGAACAAAGCAACGTCTGTACACAGCCGGCAGGCGTAAATAACTTAAGAAATCTCTCAGATTAAACATGTTGAGTAATTATCTGTCCACCATGCCTGCCATAGAGCATGAAAGATACATACACATTTAATTTGGTCAATATAAAAAACATGTCCCTTTCATTCTCACAAATTTGTGTAACAACGCTTCCTATTGGCCAGAGGTGTCTTACCCGGACATGGCATGATGGACAGATAATTACTCGACATGTTTAATCTGAGTGATTTCTTAAGGTATTTACGCCTTCCGGCTGTGTACGAACGTTGCTTTGTTCCTCTTGTTGGAAGGAATTCTATGAGAAGTTTGTTTTCCCCCAAAAGGGGCGGTGACAAAATTTACAGTCACGTTCCCAGATGTGCCAGTAATCACTGTGATCCTCCAGTATCCACCTTTTTCTAGTGAGATATAGGAAGTAGAATGCCCTACTTGTGTTTTATTGCCTCCTTTAACCTGCTCAACATTTTAAAATCACAATAAGCTCACACTATGAATTATCACGGTATGATACCGCACTTCAACTATGGGTTAAGTTTCTTGCTCACGGACACAATGGTGTGTCACAGTGGATTCGAACCTGGGTCTCTCACACCAAAGGCGAGTGTCATATCCACTGTGCTATCACCACCCCAGAAAGATGCGCATGGGCTCTCATAAGACTTTAGCAGTGCCACAGACTGATTGACTCCATGCCATGCCGCATTGCTGCAGTAATAGCCCAGCTGCACTACTTCCTGAACTTCAGCCAGCTCCTTGTTTCCTGTCTGCCATTATTGACCAAACTGATTAATCGAGGTTTTCCTGACCTCAGTAGTCACAACAACAATAATCAGACACACCTGGATTAATCAGTTTGTCCAATAATGGCAGACAGGAAACAAGAAGCTGGCTGAAGTTCAGAAAGTAGTGCAGCTGGGCATAAAGCCTATTTACTCGGCGCACGCTCTGCTGCGACTGCACACAGTCAGTCAGTGTTCAATGGCGGCGTCACATCTGTCTCTCGTCATAGAGGCAGACGGGGAGGTGTGCGAACAAGACTCCGGAGGCATCCATTCAGGCCCCCTCTCCCCTCCATCATCCTGGCGAATGTCCGCTCTCTAAGGAACAAGTTGCTGCACGCCAAATGCCTGGTGGAGAGAGCCTACAAGGACACCTGCATCATCGCCCTCACAGAAACCTGGCTTGACGATGAAGTTCCGGAGTCCGAGGTCAGTCTCGATAACTTTTCCATCATAAGAGCTGACAGGACCCGTCAGTCGGGCAAAGAGAGAGGTGGTGGGATCTGCATCTACGTCTCTAGCCAGTTTATTGTTAACTTTTATAAACTATACTCCATGTGTTGATTACTTCTTAAGAGCGTTACACATGTATATGAAGTCTAGTAAGTATCATTTACATGTTCTGGTAGCTTTATTTTTATTACAATTTCTTCTTAATTCCTCTTTTTTATTTTTTCGGTATCCCTGAACATCCATCCGAAGATCCTGAAGCAACGTTAAGAGACTTCATGAAAACACAACTCAAACTCTCACCGGACATCATAAACCAAATCACTTTCCACAGAACTCATCGTCTCGGCTCAACCAAAAAAACTCCCCCCGACCCATCATTGTAAAACTGGAACACTACAAACACAAAGAGCTGATAAAAAGTAAAGGTAAAGAACTGAAAGGAACACATTATGGAATAAATGATCAATTTCCACGTGAAATAAACGACCGGCGAAAAATCCTGTACCCCATTATGAAAAAACATAGAAAGGACAATAAGCGCGCAAATATAATTGTGGACAAGCTTTACATCGAAGGACAGCTTTACCGGGATTCCAAAGTTACCCCATGGCTCTGTTAACTCCATATGCAATATCCTAGTAACTATCTTATATGATTAAACGTTAATTCTACGCACTACCCTCTCTCCATGCCCTAAATGCACAACCTTACTCTACTTACAATTTCTATGTACTTGTTTGTCCTGTCTTGTTATGAAATACCGTTTTTGTACATGTCCATATGTATCACTCTTCAAATTACAAACGTTCACACATTTTTACATCAAATATGCATACCCATTATTCAAAAAAATCCTCTAAAGATGTTAATTAAAAACTATGCAGTCACTTAAATTTGTGTCCTGGAATGTGTGTGGCTTCCGGTCTCAGGCGAAAATAATTAAAATAATTAACCACTTAAAGAAATTAGGTGCAGATATAGCCTTTTTGCAGGAAATACACATTTCAAATTTAGAACATGGAAATCTTACATTAAATAATTATTATAATGTATATTCATCAACACACAATGGCAAACAACGAGGAGTCTCAATATTAATAAATAAGATTAAAACTGCAAGCAGTGATGGAAGGGCCCTCGCACACATGACACCGCCACGCCATGGCATAAGAATGAAAGGGAACAGTAGTAAATAGGCATTTAAGCATGTAAACATAGGTGAACCATTTAAAAGTGTAGTATAATGTGCCACATTTCCTGTTGCTAATTACAAATGACAGCGAGGTAGCATCGTGTAAGATAGCATGAGAGAGAGAGTGAGCGAGTGTGTGTGAGTTTGAGTGACTACATGTAAATATTGGCATGTAGATGTGTTCAGTCCAGGACTCTTATCAATCATGTGAAGTTTGAGACAAATCCGACATTGCGTTATCATTGTAAACATCCCAGGTAGCCAAAACAGTTTGGCCCAATAATGGCCCAAATCCGGCAGGCCAGAAAAAAAAACACGGCCCAGTTACGGCTGCCAGAAAAGGGCCAACTCTGGGATGAATGACGCCCCAGAATCGGCCCAAGTACACTGGCCCATGTCCGGGTGCCTAAAGTGAGCCGGCACTGCCAGCACAGTGCCAGAATCACGCCAGCTAAAACTGTACACTCAGCCAAAACTGGCCAATGTCCGGGTGCTTAAAGTCAGCCGACACTGCCAGCAAAGTGCCAGAATCATGCCAGCTTAAACTGTACACTCAGACGAAACTAGCCCGAATTTTTTTTTAAAGTGTTTTTTCCACAAAACAATATTTTATAACCTTAGCCCTTAAGATGGCATGTACTTATCCCTTCTTAAAAAAACTTTTATTATATTTAGTTAAAAAAAGTTAAACTGCACATTAGAAGTTCTATCCTCAATGTTTGTGATGCTTTTAATGTGTTAAGTGTCACACTTTACTGTAGGTGTTTAAAAAAAAAAGAAAAATATACAGTATGTTTACATGTTTATTTGAAACATAACATTACATTAATAAAACATTAATAAACATCTGGACACTCCTCAAGTGTACCCTAAAAGAAGGAAAGACTGAGAGAAAAGAGATAAGAGGGGGAACAGAAAATGACTCATGGTTACTTCATCAGATAGACTGAAGGCATTAATGTTAAATTGGGTAAATGTTAAAGGAATAGTTCACCCTAAAATAAAAATTCTGTCATCATTTACTCATCCTCATGTTGTTTTAAAGGTAGGGTAACAGATTTGATCCTGAAAGATTTTTAGTTATGCTGGTTAAGAGGCTGTTTACACTTGGTATTAAGATGCGTGTTCACGTGCGCTCACCTCCTGTCTGTAAACAGCGAGAAAAGCAAACTTTTCTGCTGAATTGACAACCTGTACAGGAGCCACAAAACGAAAGGCATCTTTTATAACAACAACAGCAAAAACTGCCTGGATCAGCAAGAGCAAAAACCCAAATTAACATCTGTAACTTTACTGCTTTAGCACGAGATGCAAACAGCTACAGGAGGCAAAGGGTCTAAAAGGGTCGTTGTTTATTTTGGTAAGGTAGGTACGCGATATGTTTGTATTGAGATGGATTCAGATATTCTACTTTGATGAAACATTGTGTTGCTTATGAAATTTGTGTTCGTTTACAGATTAGCATAACGATATAGTTACTGACCCTGTGTCTCAATCAGCTCCCTTGTTCAGTAGTCAGGGCACTGATCAGGGAGTCAGACATTTTAAGGGCTGTCTCAATCGCAAAATCAGTTCAGTGCACTGGAACGTTCGTTCCCTAAAAATTCCCACAATGCAACGCAAAAACCAGTGAGCATCGATGCTCCCTATGTACCCTAACCGGAAATCATGTGACCTTTTCTGAAGCTCGCCAACCGAACATCACGTGATCCAACTCAATAAACTGTATGAAATGTACAGAACTTTTATAAAACAAATGTTTGTTTTAGTTGTAAATATAAACAGGCATTGCTACACAGCAAGGGACCACAATCTACTCAATATTTAAAATAGTAATATTTATTTAAAATTGTAAATATATTTATTACATTTAAAATTTTATTAATATGCCTCCAATTTTATGCACAGATATGTAAGAGAATAATGACAGCATTTTTCACAATGTACTGTTTTTAAAATTAAGTCAGAGAGATGTTGGTTTTGCCGGTTGTTGATGAGTAACAGCTGTGAGTGATTAGAACGCGCTTATAGCCACGTGACAGAAAAATAAGTGAACATTGTCCCAATGTGAAGTGAGCTAGGGTCCTTACCAGTGCCCGAACCTGTGTACACGATATACTGATTCACGACCTCGGGAGCTAGGGAACGAATCGAGACACACGGTACGTCTACACAACCGAACGTGTGCTTAAACTAATTCTGATATAAACCAGTTGTTTATGTTGGTTATTTTGGAAGTGTTATTCACGTTGTACTGCAAAGTTTTCTCTCTGGTGGATGAGACATGAAATGTGACCGTCTAATCTGTGCATGTTCATGTGTTTTGAAAGAGGCGTGACTTTGGATGGCAATTTGACTTAAGGGTGGGATCGTGATTTCATTACTAGGCGGCTACCGTTAGCATTTTTCAAAATGTGTTACCCTACCTTTAAACCTGTATGAATTTTTTCTGATGAACACAAAAGAAGATATTTTGAGGAATGATGGTAAACACACATCAGATTGAAACCATTGACTTCCATAGAAGGAATAAAAAAATATGATGGCATTTAATGGGTACCGTCACCTGTGTGCTAACCATCATTTATCACAATACTTTCAAAATACTTTTTCCTACTATGGAAGTCAATGGTTACAATGTGCTGTGTTTTTACCATCATTACACAAAACATCTTAATTTGTGTTCATCAGAAAAAATCATGCAGATTTAGAACAACATGAGGATGAGTAAATGATGAAAGAATATCTATTGAACTATCCCTTTAACAACAATTGAAATACCTTGAATTTGCTTGTTTTCAGGCCCGCTCTCTTATTCTTTTTGCATCTCTGTCAGATGCAAGCTGCAGAAGTTTTTACGAACTTTTCTACTTCACCATCTGGTGTACGAACAGTAGTTGAATTTCTTCTGACAGATTCTTGAAAAGAAACAAAATTATTTAATTAGGTAAATGCAAGCATGTTAGTTTAACCCTGGAGAACCCAAGAACCCTTCTCTTAGAATCAATTAACATTGGCCACATTTGACCCGTGGGTTCTCCAGGGTTAAATGTTACCTACAAGCTATTCTGCTTCAAAAACAATGACAGGTACTTTAGGGTGGAAGACTTATAGCTTCATAGATTAACATTGTAATGGCTTTATATACAGTGGCAAGAAAAAGTATGTGAATTTCACAGTTTTCTGAACAAATTTGTCATAAAATGCGATCTAAACTTTATCTAAGTCAAGAGCATTGATAAACATAATGGGGCGGTTTCCCGGACCAGGATTAGCTTAATCCAGAACTAGGCCTTAGTTTAATTAGGAAATATAATTAGTTTTAACAAACATGCCTAACTAAAAACATTACCTGTGTGCATTTTGAGGTAAAACAAAGGGCACTGATGTATTTTAAGATATGTAAGTGCAAGTTGTTTTCAGTTTGGAGAGCTCTTAAAACTGTTTAAGTCTAGGACTAGTCTAATCCCTGTCCGGGAAACCGCCCCAATGTGTCTAAAAATAATTACACAAAAACATTCAGATCTTTCATGTCTTTATTGAGAACTACCAAAAAACATCTTAGTGCTTGTGAAAAAAATGTGAACCCTTAATTGAATGACCTCAAAAAAGCCAATTGGAGTCAGGTTTTAGCACAGCTATGGCCCTATTGTTTTTTCCCCAGATTCAGTTTAATTTTTTCTCAAATTCCGTGTTTTTCGTTTTATTCTGGATTCTGGTTAAATTAAATTTCAGTAATCAAAAAGCACATCTTATCAACTGAAAACATAACAGAAAATTAGCAGATCCACCACTGCAGTGAATATACTGTACTGTATGAGTGTGCGACTGTGCGTTTCCACAAGGTGACGTGCCTGTTTACCAGCATGTATAGCTCGTATATGGTTCTCAAGACACGAGGGCTCACTAAGTTTTCTTTCTTGTTTAAGTGAACATAAACAGCTGTATGTTTATTAGTATATTGAAGCAGTGCCGTCTTAAAGCTGTCTTGGGTGTTCAAAGCTGTCTTGAGTGTTCAATGTTCATTATACAAAAAAAAATGAAAACCCCTCACTACTATTAACTGAATAAATTTCGCAGCTGCACATTTAATCCATACAGTGAGGACAGTGCAGTGTTTTATTTGTATTTATTGCTAAGGTTCATGTTAAAATCATGTTGACAGACAATTTCATAACTAATATATTTACATTTAATACAGATGCCTGAAAAGTAAAACAAGATGAGTATAGTATTATGATTAAGAGGAAATATTAAAAATTTGGTTGCTTTTCAGTAGCATTGTTGTAGTGACAGCCAAAATACATTGGCCTATATGTAATACACATGAGTAGTACAAAGTCCATTTCCTACTTTGCAAACTCGACACAAAAAAAAAAAACTAAACAAAAATGAGTGGAAGTGGCAACGAATATCCAAAGATGATAAATTGTGGAAAAAAAAGGTAGCACGAATTCCTTTATATGGAAGTGGTTTGGCTAGCTAAAAAACTGACAAGGCGCAGAATAAAATATAAATGAACCCTCTTATTTTTGTGGCTTCAGTCATTGTTGGCATACTGTTTTAAAGCTGGAAGCATTAACAACTTACATCGAAATATATATCATTATCGTTCAATATGGATTTTTGCCATATTGCCCAGCCCTAGGCCGATGTATTTTGGCTGTCACTACAACAACGCTACTGACAAACAACCAAATCTTTTGTTTTTTTTATCATAACACTATACTCATCTTGTTTTACTTTTCAGGCATCTGTATTAAATGTAAAAATATTAGTTATTAGAATCTATGATTTAACATTAGCAATAAATACACACAAAACACTGCACAGTCCTCACTGTATGAATTAAATGTGCAGCTGCAAAAGTTGTTCAGTTAAGAATAGGAAGTGATTTTCATTTTTGGCGTGTAAAGAACATTTCTGACACAGAAAGCAGCAGGCACTTTAAGAACCCAAGACAGCTTTAAGACTGCAATGCTTTAATATACTGATACTGACACATCTAGCTGTTTATGTTCACTTAAACAAGAAAGAAAACTTAGTTTAGTGATCACGCATGTGTTGACTGCGTGCTGTGTGGGTGCTTCGCGAGCCCTCATGTCTGAGGAACAGATGTCAAGCGTGCGCGTTGTGGGAACGCCGAGTTGCACACTCAAACAGAACAGTATATTCAATGCAGTGGTGGAGCTGCTACTTTTCTTCATTTTTTCTAAATTTGTGAATGTCCTGTAAATAATATATACTTTTTAAAGCGGTACGGATGTGTGCGTGGGCAAGGTGGACATGGAAAAAAGTATACTGTACCTTTTCTGTCTGTTCTGTTCCAGCCTTTATTGGAACCTGCTAGTGCTCTGAAAAACACATGAAAGATCTGAATTTCTTGTGTAATAATTTTTAGACACATTATGTTATTTATGTATATTTATTCAGAAAACCATTACATTTACTTGCTAATGTATATATACATAAACATACAATACATATATAATATTGATGGCTCTTGCTTCGTTCTGAAACCCTAGATGGCAGTTTTCTTATCCTCGAACAAACTGTCATCTTAAGGGCTATGTTTACATGCACAAAATTTTGTCAATACGACTGAATTTAATCCGATGAAAGGTTACAACAATACAGTTTACATGCACCCTAAACATGTTTAAATGTTTGCTCCTCAAAATGTTTGTTTACATGTACATTTTATATAAACCGAACATCTGTGCAAGCGCACAGCCAGGGTTGGCAGCTTCACATATCAAAACCATCCCCATGGACATTCAAAATTAGCCCAACAGCATCCCAATGACTTATCACAGCCCAAATACCAATAACTAATGAACAAAATCCTTTCATATCTGACCCGCAGAAAAAACAACTCGCAAAGACAGTTTAAACAGTAGCCCAAATCTGAACGAAAAAAAGAGAGGACTTGGCAATGCCACCCCAAAGCCAAACCAAAGCAAATAAGAGGTAAATATACGACGTAAACGTGAGCACAAATTTTCTGTGCACATGCACAATGTATTTTTGCATCCGACAAAATACTTCGATTCACGCATTTACATGCATACTTTTCTCCTGCTGATCGGATCACAGATTGGACTACACCACCCCTTTCAATACGATTCAAATTTGCATCCAATCTACCTCAATCGTATTGATTAAGGTTTTTACATGACGGCTTTTTAATACGATTGAGCCATCAATACGATTACAAACTGATTAATTGGTTGCATGTAAACATAGCTACTAGAAACATAAGTACTAGAATAAGGGCACACCACTAAGGTAAAAAAAAACGGTTACATGCCCAATTGTGCCAGTGTTGTATTATCGAGAAAGTTCATTATTATTTTTATACCTTTTTAAGCCTTGCCTATTTAAAATTGTAATATTTGCAAGATGCAGCAAAAAAGAACTCAATTTGGTTTTTAAGGGTTGTTTTGAGATTTTCAATTATATAAAAAAGTAAGTTTTCCTTACTCTTAATCACACACATCCACAGATAATTGTGTTTTCTCTACCATTATATTTATATTTCAAAATGACTGCAAATGCCAAATCCATCAACTGGAATTGTGATCTAATAAAATATCTTGTTATTATAGTGTACATAACAACGTTTACATATCAAAGTTTAGTTTAGACTACTTAATGTAAAGACTTTTTAAAGACTTGTTATTTGTAATATATATTTGTAGCCCTAAACGAATCCCTATCATGCTTCTGGCCCCAATTGACCCCTCAGACAGTCCTGACATTAACAATGCAACAAAACTGATTCCCAAGAAATATCCATGCCCCGTCCAATATTGTACTTTTACTTACATTAATTCTTCAAATGAATTCTGTCCAAACTGATGATCTTGAGAAATCTAAATGTGACAAAAACAATCACAATAAGTTGTTAAGTTGTATAACAGACAGACAGATCATAGATACAAAATGTTGAGTAATAACTACATAATTAAGGTTCACTCATTTTCTACAAAGTATCTTTCAATAGATGAAATCGGTTATAATGTTGTGCAACAGTGAGGTGGAAATATTTTTACTGCAGGTGCACTTTAAGTAAAGAAGTTTAACTACCAGCTGTGTCCTGTAGCTGCAAGATTCTCTGTTCTGTGAAATTTAAACGTTTTCTGTACCAGACAAAGTTATCCCTTGGTAAAAAAAAATTACCTCAGTCAGCTGTATAATAGCGGAACTGGCTGAGGTGGCTACGAGTGTTTAGCAGAATAGCTTCACGATCCCTCAGTTACTCCCGCCTGCTGCATAGACTGCTGAGGCAAATCCTCAGACCAGTTTTATGAGTTGCGAAATATTATTTGTTTGTTATGCTAAACGAAATATTACTGTTTAAGTAAGTTCATTAAACTGAGCAGAGTTCATTTCTTATGTCCGAATTCTTCTTGTCAGATAAATTATAAAAATCGATTTTCTACTCAACTTTATCTAGAAAGACTTCAGTATTTTAATAATAAATTCAAATGCTAATTTACATATTTGTTGAAGTGGGATTGTGGTCATTTAAAAAATTACGTATACTATATCAGTCACACCAGTTTGTCCTTCTTTTAAATGAAGTTTACATATATCTAATATGTGCAGAGTATATATATTTTAAGCATTAAAATTATGTTAAATAACTTCCAAAAAGTCTTACCTCAGAGAAATTGCAGCAGACTTCATGCAGCTACAACCGTTAAAGCCCGGTAAATGTCGTCACTAGATGTCGCAGCTAGTGCGCATGTCTTGAAACAGCAGCAGTTCTTTTTCCAAAATAAAAGTTCCTTTAACCAGCTTTAATTGTCTAAAAATTGTAATCGATAAATTATAAATAGATCAATCTTTATGATCAAATTAGTTCAAATTCTGGAAAAGGGCTGAAAAATTGTAGTTGTAATAAAGTAAACAAATTGACAAGCTTTACAGCTTATAAAATGTTTTTATAAAATCTCAATTTAGTATTTGACCATTAATTAATACAATATGTGTTTGTTGAAATATTACATACATAGAAAATATTTCAGTATAAACTTAATAGCCCAGATACTTACATTCAATAGGCTAATGGCACTTTATGCCTCTACAAACCTATTCTTAACATTAAAATATGCTTCTCCCCTTCCCTTATTTTATTAGGGAAAAATTTCTGAGCTTAACTTTTCCTCACACTTTTCACTTATTGACTACCATTAATCAGGAAAACTAAAAACAATTATCAAAACATTAAATAGAAACAATTATATGCATATCAATTGTTAAATTAATATATTTTTATTAAAACAAACGTGAAATGTGAAAGCCAATATGTGGAAAATATGCCATTTGTCAGCCAAAATCGGACCAAATCCGCATATCCACAGCCTAGCCGAATCTGGCAACTTTTGCTGGCCCAGTGCTGGCTTAAAGCTGGTAAGCCGCAGCCAGAACACAGCCGTGTGCGCCGACACTCAGCCGGATCTGGCCCGAATGCACTGGCTACCTGGGATGTTACTTCCTGTTACCAGCTGGTGGCGCTATGACCATAACTGACTATTGGCATCATAGTGACAAAGTAACGGGTTTCTGTAACTCCACTACTTTTAGCAGTAACGAGCATGTAACGAAGTATTTTTTTATCAAATAACGCAATTACATTTACTGAAATTTAAATGAGTTCGTTACTCGCGTTACTCTATTTTGTAAAAAATAGACAAGACATATCTGACGTTGCAGGACTGTAGTTGGCGGCGCAATAATTCATTACACTTCATCATAGCTGACAGTCCATATAGAATGAACATGAAATACTAAACGGGACAACATACCTTTGTTTAAAAATTGTGCGCAAGTCATAATCCATCCAGGTTCATGTTTGTAAATTATCTTCACCAAGCAATCGCAGTATGACATCAACTTGCATTTGTAGTCCACAAAGGTAATAAATCTAAGAAATGTTCATATATTCTTAGATGTTTACATCGGCTTCATGGAAGAGAACGGTCCGCGATTGTTGTTTCCACTAAAATATTCACACTGCGCTGTACACCCGTGGTAAAACGCCATAGTATGTGTGAGCTTGCTTTTAGTTTTAGTTTCAGTCTCTCCGTATCCGAACAAACAATCCACTCGCTCTGTGTCTGTCTGACAAAACAATCCACTCGCTCTGTGTCCGTCCGACAAAACAATCCACGTAGCCTACTCCGTTTTCTGATTAAATATCTTCCTTTAATCCTGTGTATCATTTAAATCCAACAGAAATCAAACAATATATGACCAAAGAGCGCAGTCCCTGCGGCAAGCTTCACAAGCTGTGTTCCAATTCAAGGGCTGCACCCTACTAAGCATGTGATAAAAGGTGAGCACTCGGCCTTTCAAGGCGCTCAGAAGTTCGCAAATAGAACTGAAATGAGACGGTCTAACCTTCGGAGGACCCATAATTTGCCTCAACTGGTGCACGCGCATCGCGCCTGTTAGCAGGACACAGCGGAGACGTTTCTAACTTATTAAAATAAATATGAAATCAGAAAATTATAATTTATTTTAGAAAATATGACATGTTGACACAATTGTCTCCAAGTTTTTAAAGACACTACACAATTTTAACACATTATATATTTTTGTAAACATGCACATGCAGAATATTTGTCTAAATGGTCTAAATGATATACATAAATAAACTAAGTTTACATATTAAGATAATTTCTAACAAAAATATTCAAAGGATGAATCTAAAGCAAAATAGGCTCCTACAGTATGTGATATATTAGAGTCTTACGTGTAAAATAGCCCATCCATATCGTTTTACTGTTTGACTGTTCAGTACTGTTCATATTTACATTTAAAAAGCAGACATACAAGTAACTAATTACTTTTGATATACAGTAACTGGTAGAGTAATTCAGTTACTTTTAAAAGAAGTAACTAGTAACTGTAACTAATTACTAATTTTCAGTAACTTGCCCAACACTATTGACATGTAGATGTGTTCAGTCCAGGACTCTTATTAATCATGTGAAGTTAGGGAAAGATCGGACATTGCATAATCAGTGTAAACATGTCACTTCCTGTTGCCAGCTGGTGGCGCTATGACCATAAGTGACTATTGACATGTAGATGTGTTCAGTCCAGGACTCTTATTAATCATGTTAAGTTTGGGACAGATCAGACATTGCATAATCATTGTAAACATGTAACTTCCTGTTGCCAGCTGGTGGCGCTATAACCATAAGTGACTATTGACATGTAGATGTGTTCAGTCCAGGACTCTTATTAATCATGTGAAGTTAGGGAAAGATCGGACATTGCATAATCAGTGTTAACATGTCACTTCCTGTTGCCAGCTGGTGGCGCTATGACCATAAGTGACTATTGACATGTAGATGTGTTCAGTCCAGGACTCTTATTAATCATGTGAAGATTGGGACAGATCAGACATTGCATAATCATTGTAAACATGTCACTTCCTGTTGCCAGCTGGTGGCGCTATAACAATAAGTGACTATTGACATGTAGATGTGTTCAGTCCAGGACTCTTATTAATCATGTAAAGTTAGGGAAAGATCGGACATTGCATAATCAGTGTAAACATGTCACTTCCTGTTGCCAGCTGGTGGCGCTATGACCATAAGTGACTATTGACATGTAGATGTGTTCAGTCCAGGACTCTTATTAATCATGTGAAGTTCGGGACAGATCAGACATTGCATAATCATTGTAAACATGTCACTTCCTGTTGCCAGCTGGTGGCGCTATGACCATAAGTGACTATTGACATGTAGATGTGTTCAGTCCAGGACTCTTATTAATCATGTGAAGTTCGGGACAGATCAGACATTGCATAATCATTGTAAACATGTCACTTCCTGTTGCCAGCTGGTGGCGCTATAACAATAAGTGACTATTGACATGTAGATGTGTTCAGTCCACGACTCTTATTAATCATGTAAAGTTAGGGAAAGATCGGACATTGCATAATCAGTGTAAACATGTCACTTCCTGTTGCCAGCTGGTGGCGCTATGACCATAAGTGACTATTGACATGTAGATGTGTTCAGGTCAGGACTCTTATTAATCATGTGAAGTTTGGGACAGATCGGACACTGTATGCCTGAGTTCCAGCAACCTGTTTCATAGCGAAACATCAAACTTTGGCTGTCCGAAACAGACACAAATTTTAATATAGAATCAAATCCTTTGCAATTTAGCATCACAAAGGCCTTAAGATGACAATCACCAAATATGAAGATGATCCGACTAAAACTGTAGGAGGAGTTAGTTAAAGTATGACTGCTGGAAATGAGAAAAACTGAGCCAAAATCTGAGAAATAATTCAAAATAGCTGACTTCCTGTTTGGTGTAGGGCATTGCTCTATGAGACTTTTTTGTAGGGCTTGTAATAATACATGAGCATACCGAAATTCGTAATTGTAAGTTAAACACAGTCCAAGGGCTGCTTCATTCAATATTTGAAAGTGGCGCTAAAACATGTTCCTTCAGGTTGCCAGCTGGTGGCGCTATGGCTATAAATGAAAATTGTTATGTAGATGTGTTTAGGTCAGGACTCTTAGCAATCATGTGAAATTTGGGACAGATCGGACATTGTATGCATGAGTTCCAGCAACTTCCTGTTTCATTGGAAAACATCAAACTTTGTCGGGCCAGAACCGACACAAATTTTTATGTAGAGTCAAATCCTTCGCAATTTAGCATCACAAAGGCCTTAAGATGAGAATCACCAAATATGAAGATGATCCGACGAAAACTGTAGGAGGAGTTAGTTAAAGTATGACGCCTGGAAATGACAAAAACTGCGCCCAAATCACAAAAATAACTCTGAATAGCTGACTTCCTGTTTGATTTACGGCTTCACTCCAAGAGACTTTTTTGTAGGTCTTGTCATGCTACAGAAGCGTACCGAATTTCGTAATTGTACGTCAAACACAGTCCGAGGGCTGCTTCGTTGAAAATTTGTAGGTGGCGCTATAGAGCCATTTTCCCACGCCTAATTCCAAAGCCTACACCACATGTAAATTTTCATCACTCTTGACATCTCTGCAAAATTTCATGAGTTTTCGAGTATGTTTAGGCCCTCTAAAGTCCCGCTGAAGTCGGAGAAGAAAAAGAAAAAAAATAATAATAATAATAACTCCTTGAAGAACAATAGGGTCCTCACACCCCGGTGTGCTCGGGCCCTAAAAATTCCCCTTACTATTATTACATCCATTACTGACACAGATGGAAGATTTATCATTGTCAATGCGTCTATACACCAAAATACATATACGTTAGCTAATATCTATGGTCCAAACAATGATGACCCGTCCTTCTTTCATAACCTTTTCTCATTATTACGTGACACAAATAATATTATCATGGCTGGAGATTTTAACACCGTCATTAACCCACAAATGGACAGATCTAATTCAACTAAATGTTCGAGAACTTCCCATTCTACCGATATAATAAAACAATATATGACTAATCTTTGTCTTGGCGATAGTTGGAGGATAAACAACCCTCTTCTTAGAAATTACACCTACTTTTCACCTTTTCATCAGTCTTATTCACGAATTGATCTTTTCCTCATCAGTTACTCATTTACACAACATGTAAAAGAAACTACAATCCACCCAATTATAATTAGTGATCACGCTCCAATTTCTCTCACGCTAAACTCTCCATCTTGCATTAAATCATCTAGTAGATGGCGCTTCAATACTTCATTACTTCATGACCCTGACTTTAACAGTTTGATCAGGAGAGAGTGGGCATTCTTTCTGGATATAAACGAGTCTCCAGATATATCATCATCACTATTATGGGAAACGGGTAAAGCAGTGATTACAGGGAAAATAATATCATACTCATCACACAAGAAAAAGCAACAACAGCAATTAGAAACTAATTTGGAACAAAGAATTAAACAACTTAATGAAACTTATTCTTCTAACCACAGTGAAACAATATTATGCGAACTGAATAAACTTAAAGCAGAACTTAACAGTATTATAAATAAAAAAAATCAGTTTATAATACAATAACTTAAATATCAACAATACCAATATAGTAATACAATCGGCAAATATCTAGCAAATCAATTAAAACGGAAAAAAGAAAAAGCAATTATCCCATCCATGTTCAATGAATCAGGGAATACTACTCAAAACCCACAAGAAATTAATAACATATTTCGAACTTTCTATTATAAATTATACTCTTCTGACTACAACCCAGACGAAACGGAAATAGATAATTTTTTGAAAGAAATACAACCGCCAACACTAACAAAAGAACAGACAAATGTATTAGATGCACCCCTCACAAAACAGGAACTAAGCAAAGCCTTAGACAATATGCCTAATAATAAATCACCCGGTCCCGACGGTTTACCAGCTGAATTCTATAAACACTTCTGGCAAATTCTATCACCGCTATTTTGTAAAGTTGTGGCAGAAATAAAGAGCACGTCTACAATACCGACACATATGAACACAGCCAACATGACTCTTTTGCTAAAACCAAATAAAGATCCAAAGTATCCTATTGGTTATCGTCCGCTTTCATTAATAAACACAGATTTAAAAATTATAACTAAAGCACTAGCCAAAAGAATTGAGTCAGTCATTCCAACATTAATTCATCAGGATCAAACTGGCTTCATTAAAAACAGAAATGGTTCAGATAACATCCGTAGATTATTCGACTTGATTAACCTTGCCCAACAGAAACAAACTAAATCTATAATTGTATCACTCGATGCTGAAAAAGCATTCGATAAAGTAAATTGGACATTTCTATTTAACGCTTTACACAAATTTGGCTTTGGAGACTCGTTTATCCAATGGATAAAAATATTATATACTTCACCTATCGCCACAATCACCACAAATGGTATCACGTCAAAAAAATTTACACTTCATCGCGGAACCAGACAGGGAAGTCCTCTCTCTCCAACCCAGTCTCACCCCATGGCGTCAATATTTGACGACACTTGACCATGCGTCAATATGTTGACGCGGAGGGTATACCTTTCGCGTCACTTTTTGACGAACTGGGGACTTCAATACTATCAGGTACGCGAAATTCTCTTTCCTATTTTCTTACCATTTTCTACCATTTTCGCCCCGGTTTAGGGTTAGATTTACATAATGACATCCCTACCCAAACCTATCCCTAACCCCAATGTCAGTTGACAACTGTTTAATTTCGCGTACCTAATAGTATTGAAGTCCCCAGTTCGTCAAAAAGTGACGCGAAAGGTATACCCTCCGCGTCAACATATTGACGCATGGTCAAGTGTCGTCAAATATTGACGCCATGGGTGTGAGACTGTGTTGCTCTCTCCTTCCTTATTTGCTATCTTTATAGAACCACTGGCGGCAGCAATTAGACAAAATAATAAAATTAAAGGAATACAAGATTTAAATACAGAACACAAGATATGTCTATATGCAGACGATCTATTATTATGTTTACAAGACCCGCACACCTCATTAGAAGAAACCTTTAAAATTATTAATTTCTACTCCAAGATATCCGATTACACAATTAACTGGAACAAATCAACCATACTACCTCTTTCCGAAAACGCCTGGGATTCTACAGCTCATAATATGTCTCTTCCGCTTCACACAGGCAACATTACATATTTGGGTATCAATATTTCCTCCAAACTGTCAGAGTTATTTAACCTTAATTATTCACCCCTTTTAAAGAAAATCACTGATGATCTCAAACGCTGGACTAACCTCCCATTATCACTTATCGGCCGCATTGCTACAGTCAAAATGAAGATTTTACCTATTTGTTCTCAATGCTCCCAAGAACACCTACAGATAAATGGTTTAAAACATTAGATACATTAATTTCTCATTTTTACTGGAAAAACAAAACACCTAAAATATCGCTAGCAAAATTGCAGAAAACAAAACCACGAGGTGGTCTAGAACAGAGGTCCCCAACCACCGGGTCGCGACCCAGTACTGGGTCGTGGACAAGTTGCCACCGGGTCGCAAGAACGTCCCGAAAAAATGTGTATAATAGCCACGTAATAGCTTAATCGGGTATTTTGTACTGTAAGAGCCGACTTCAAATAACATCAATCATTTCCACTTTTAAACAGAGCCGCGCTCTCTCTCTTTTCTCCGCCTCTCTCTCTCTCTACCAGCGCATCAGCGATCACATTGCTGTCATTAGAGTTTGAGCATACTTCTAAAACACAATCGATCAAAGAATTGCGGAGGTATGACTTTATGAATCATTTGCAAATGTACGTCGCAATGTGTACATATGCGGAGAAGTTCAAATGTGTGACACCGCAAATGACTGAAAAGTAATTATTTTATTCTTCTTTAAAACAACTTCAGAATTATCCATCGATCGTAGCACCATGATCAAAATAAACTATTAGGATAATAATATTTTAACGGCTACACTTTTAACGTAGGTTTGAAAGGAACCTATAAACTTGTCAATCATCATTAATCATGGTAAACGTGAGTCTCCGTGCCTCTGCGCCCAGCCGCAAGTCTTCTGGCATCTCTCCTCCTTCACTGCTTTTTGCTTCTCTTCTGTTACTTGGAATTGGGTCTCGAGCCCGACCAAGATTCGAGCTGCCTTCGAGAACAGCAAGCCAAGTTCGTTTAGGTTCCATTAATTATTAAGACTAAATGGGCAGGCAAACTAGTAAAAACAATGAAAGTAAAAAACAATCCGCCAAAATATGGTTTTACACGTCTATAGAAAATATACTATAGCCGAAATAAAGCAATTATTTATTTTCCTAATGCATGGTTGTTATCTTTACTTCCGTTTAAAACGTAAATTTCGAAAAGGAGGATTTTCAGCATGTTTGAACAGCAACTCAGCGACCCCAAACCCCCCCCAATCTCACCCCCCGGTCCGCGAATTTTTTTTAAAGCTGAAACCGGTCCGTGGTGACAAAAAGGTTGGGGACCCCTGGTCTAGAAGCTCCAAATTTTCAACATTACTTTTTAGCAAACCAATTACAATACATGATTAAATGGATTAACAAAAATAACTACACAAAATTATGGATAGATTTGGAACAAAATCAATGCAATAGCACATCAATGGCAGATCTTCCCTCTTTACCTACTTCAATTTAAAAAATGCATTATTTTAAAAATATTACCATCACTTCGCCTCTAACAGCCTGGTGGAAAATTAATAAAATTACTAATTCATCACTAACACCATCGAGACATACTCCAATTTGGCACAACCCAGATTTTCAACTAAGTAATAAACCTATATATTTTCCCCTATGGCAACAAAAATGAATCACTCATCTCAATCACTTATTTCAAGACAATAAATTTGTATCATTTAAAACACTAACCCAGAGATACGGTATTGGAGTGGAACAATTCCTTAAGTATCAACAAGTTAAATCCATAATTAAATCGAAGATCAATATAAATAATCCACTTAATCCCTCTCAGGTAATGGAAGAAATCTTAAAAATTACAACATTCAAAAAATTAGTATCCAAACTTTATAAACTCATATTAATTAATGATGATATAATAGTAACACCAATGGCAAAATGGGAAAAAGATTTAGCGTTCTCCTCCAATACCGATCTCTGGAAGGAAATCTGTAATAATACATTCTCTATGACTACCAATAAAATCTACAGCTCATACAATATAAAACTATTTACAGGACACATATCACTGAAAGAAAACTGTTTAACATGGGTCTGAGGGACACAGATATTTGTTCACAATGTACATTGCAAAGCGCAGATGACTATTTTCATGCCATGTGGTCCTGTCAACCTGTTTATTCATTCTGGATATCTGTTATTAAGAAACTCTCTACTATTATGGGCTGTAGAATCCCTCTTTCCCCATCACTCTGCTTGCTTGGCAATATTACAGAAATAGAAAACTTTCCATTCAAACATAAAAATACTATACTTATTTCTTATCGCCAAGAAAATAATTTTAATAGACTGGAAATCAAAAAACTGTCTACACATTAACCACTGGACCAATACCCTGATAGAATACATAACTTTAGAAAAAAATCACATCCACGGATAACTTCACCATCATCTTCAGCCCATTTTTACAATATTTCAGTTTACTAAACACATGAACCCGGATACACGCACATTCCTCCTCCTCCTCCTTTTTTTATTATTTATGTATTTATTTATTTGTTTGCGCAGAAGTACACCAATTGGAGATATAGTTCTATCACGTCTACAAAACGATGTTTCTTTTTTTTCTCTTTCTTCAAATGCACTTGTTTATAAATATATAATCATAATATATATTGTTCATTATTTAACCATTCTTATTATAAACATTATTATAATTTTTATTTTATTTTTATTATTCACACTGCTGTACATAGATCTATACTCCCTTCCTCACTATCATCTAATTAATTAGCTATTTAAAAAGAGTGCTATTATTATTATTGTTACTACTGTTGTTGTTGTTATTATTATTGTTGTTTTCTCCTATTCTCCTCCAAATACATTTCTGGGATGAGGGAGATACATTGATAATGTTATTAGTATTATCAATCTATTATTATAATTATTAATATTGTTACTTATTATAAATATATCGAAATTTGATTATGTTTTTGCCCCTCTTCCTTCTGTCCCTGCCTTTTTCTTTTTCATTTTCTGCCTGATAATGGTGGATGGGTGTGGCATTGAGTTTGAGGAAGTTGCCACCTGGTTGTCCCCATAATCTTTCCTCCGTTGTTCCCAGCCTCAGTCTGACCCAGCTTTTCCTGCCTACTCCCTTTATTATTATTATTATTATTGCTATTATTAAAATACAATACACTTTAGAAATCCAACATCTACATCATAAACAAAATACAGGGCAAGTGTGGCGTGTGTGCTGGCAAGGCTTTTACCCCAACCTGGTTCGGCACTGTACATCACACTGTTTTTAATGCACTAAACACCAGTAGATTTTTTATTTTTCAGTCAACATATTAATTCAGTATCAACTTAAAATTACAAATAAAACATAGGGTAAGTGTGACGTGTGTGTTGACCTCACCACTACCCGGGTCTGGATCTCCACTGCATGTCCATTTTTTTTAAATGCACCACTAGAGGTTTTCATTTATCATCAACATAACAAAACAGGGTAGGCCTGACGTGCAAGTGGTGGCCTGAGGTTGGAACTGTCCTGTGGGGTCATGGGGGGGATGCTCCTTGGGCCCGGTGTCACATTTGTTCCCAAACACCTAAAAACACAAAAGGGCTAGATGCCTGTGGCGTATGTATTTCCCTCATCTTTTAACCCCTCTATCTGTGCTATTCCCCCCCTTCCCCCCCCCAAACCAAATGAATCTATCTAAATGTATCTATTAATTGTATTACATATTTCTAAACATGTATGCATTACGTTAAATAACCCTTCATTCTTTACACACACATACACTTGTTATGTATGGGCAATAGCTATATTTATTGTTTGTTTGTCTTATCTGTTTTCTGTTTTGTTTAATTCATTTTTTGTACCACATGTAAATAGAGTCACTTTCTGTGTCTGCAATATATGAATAAAAAAAAAAAGTGGAACCGAAGGGCTTTACGCAGACACTGGAAGAGGTCAGCCCTCGTTTTGGTAGGGATTCCTAACGTCTCCGTTTCCTTACTTTAGGGAACGAGGGTTACATACGTAACCGAGACGTTCCCTTTCAGTCGGTCACTACGACGTCACGTTGTGACCGACGAATTGGGAATCCCTACCAAAACGCCACTGAGGGCTGACCTCTTACAGTGTCTTCGACGTTTACGCTGCCCCCTGCTGTTTATCGGTCGGTCACACTTTCCGGCTTTCTCAGCGAAATGAAGCTAATTTCCATATTTGCACCTGCTGCTTATATACGTACCTGGCGGGGCGGCGCCAGCATTATGCAAATATCTCAAATATTGTTTTTGCCAGTAGATGGCAATCTACTACTTTTTAATGCAGATCAGTCGCAGAGCTTCCCTGCTATCTTCCCTGTTGAGTATACAACAAACGCAACCGGAAAAAACTATCGGTCGGAATTTTTGGTAATGAACGATAGTTATTGTTATCGTCGCGGATTAATCAGCAAATCCAATGAATCGGTCGACCTCTAGTTATAATCATTTAAATAAAAGGAAATAAACATTTAAAATATATCAGTATGTGTGTAATGAATTAATATAATATACAAGTTTAACTTTTTGAATGGAATTAGTAAAATAAATCACATTTTTTACCATATTCAAATTATATGACCAGCACCTGTACATACACTGTAAAATACTTTGCTACCATATTTTTTTGTTGAATCAACTCAGATTTATAAGCCATGTCAACTTAGTATTATTTATCTTGACAAGAGATGAGTTGCTACAACTTATAAAATCTAGCTGGAAAAAGTCAACTTCATGGTATGGGTTCTAACAACTCATCTGTAGTTGTAACAACTCAGCTCTAGTCAAAATAAATAAAAGTAAGTTGAAATGACTTGTAAATCTGAGTTGATTAACAAAAAAATTAAGGCAGCAAAGAAATTTTTACAGTTTATTTATATATACACATCCAGCAGGATAATGCACCATGTCACAAAGCTCAAATCATTTCAAATTGGTTTTAAATAAGTGCGCACCGTACGGATGCTCTTCACTGTGCGTTCGCACTCTTTTTGAGCGGAGTGAAAGAACACAAACTCTGTTCTTGTTTTTATACACATTTAGTTGTAATATATTCCTGTTTCATTCATGAAGATCAGCACTCAAATTGCATCTAGGAGTCGCACCTGCCTATGAGTAGCAAATATTTAACGTAGAAAATTATTGAAAAGACGAAGCCTCTACGGTGAATGGAGTGCCACACACATCTGTCATGAGCGCGTCTGTGTGTTTGAAACGCAAGGCTATAAAGAACTACATGAATAAGCTTTTCTTCACTCAACAAACCCTAAAGGCTAATGTTTCGTGTATTAGTCTTTATCATCTAATCATAGACAAAACTGTAAAAAAATATATAATAGTTTTAATTTAGTTACGCCAAATGACAGAAACAAACCGATGACTACATTGCTACAATAGACTTTATAACCTGTAAGTTGATGAAAAAAATGTGATGCACTCGTCTCGGACATTTAATAATTAAAGTTTAGCCTAATATAAAGAGACGTTATTACAATGCAGGTTTATATAAGAAAAACACTAACAAGTATTTAAACTCATTGGTTTTTATATTCTGGTTTCATCTGCTTATGTGTAAATATGCTTTTTTTAAGGTTTGTACTGAACTTTTAGTTTGTAGCTACTGAACTTTTTTTATCTTAATGCCTTATGGCAGCGCCGCGTAATACATCATTGTCTTTATGTTTTATTATGGGAAACACTTAACGCGAAACTTTTATATGCTGGGCTCGTCTACTTGCCTATAGCAGCCTATTCTTTATAAGGTATGTAATATTGCAGTCTTAATGCATTAAGTCGCCTTCAATGGTATAATTGATGCACTTGCCACCTGAGATAAAGACGAACATGACCTGAAACGATCTCCACCATCCGCTGGTCAAAAACATTTAATCTCCCTCTGAGTTTGTTTTATATCAAAAATGTTATGAATATAATGACACCTGTCTGGCCATATGTGAAACCAGTATCAACTTTGACAATGCCAGTGTTTAAACACTGTTTTTATAATTTCATAAAAACCCATAAGCTTAAAAAAATAATTTCTCTGGCCAAAAGTATATTTTAACTATATGCTAAATAAGTTAATTTTATAAAGTATATTTTTTTAAGTTGAAACTATTTCATTTTAATCTTTTTAAATTGTTTTGTTTACAGGTTCGTAACAAAGTTTGTCTTCCAATGCGACGTGAATATATTTCCTTGAATTTAAAATATATGAAGGGCTAAATATATTTTTTAATGCTTTAAAATGTATTTACTTGTGAAAAATATATTTTTGTAAACCTATTTCAAAATATATTTCTGCAAATATATTTTTTGGCATTTATTGTATATTTTGAATTTAAAAATATATTTTTACGATATTTTCCTTGCGTTTTGTAACGTCAATCCATATTAAAATGATATGCAGACCACATTATGCCCAGTAAAACTAAGGGTTGTACGCTCCATATATGGTTGTTTCGGGGAGGAGATGGGGGCGGGACTCACGTACGCACAGTCTTCCGCTCACTTGGATTTATGAATGGAATTTTGCGCAGTTTCTGGAGTACGCATGGTTTTATAAATCTGAAAACTTTTGTGCGTACGCAAATTCTGCTTTATGTGCGTACGCACACTTTAAGGATAGAATCTACGCAAAGTTTTATACATGAGGCCCCAGATCTCAACCCAATAGAGCATCTTTGGGGATGTGGTGGAACGGGAGCTTTTATAGAGCTTTAAATATGACAAAACGATTTGAATTTGAAATCCATAAACTTGAACTATAGACAAGTGTAATTTAATAAAACTGAATAATTTGATGTAAAGATATGTATTTTCAAAGAGTGAATTTACAGTTTTGAAAAATACAGCTTCAGGTTTTCAAGATAAAGAGAAAATTCAAAACACCAAATTCAAATTCAATTTTCTAAAATTCAAAGCGCAGAAATTCAGATCGTACAGAAAGTGGGTCATAGGTCAAGCTTCCGGTGTGCACAGGGAAGAGTAGTAGATCTCCTAAAAGTCCAACAGACAGCTACATGCAGACAAATGCTAATATGCCTTGACTTTGATACCCTTCTGCTATCACTCCAAGAAAATTAATTAAGTTTTAAAAGGCATTTGTTCAAATAGATCTCTTTATATGCATGATTAACACGTTCAGAGGATTTTTCGCATTTAACTCTTTTTTTTCCACAATTGATGAGTTATCTCGTTAATTAAAGAGCACCTATTATGGGATACACGTTTTTAAACATCCTTTTGTGTGTAAGTGTGCATTAGTACATGCTAACGATATTCAAAAAGTACATACCTCAAAGAAAACGATGACGCGAGTTATCGTCTCTAACGTTCGAGGACTACAAAAAACACTCGGATTGTAGGCAACAGTTTACTTCCTGGGATTAGTGACGTAGATAAGACCAACATTATCATAGTTCAGCCCTCTCTGCTTTGCTTGGGTACGCCCTCAAAGACGGGGGTGGGGAGCGCCGAGTCAGAAGAGAGCTAAAATGGCGGAGGTTGTGAGTCCCTGCTTTGACTCTGTTTGCAAACTCTTGTTTCATTGTTTAAGCGATTAAATCTCTCGAGTAGACGCTGTCTCTTTAGATGCGAGGGAAAAATAGCACTTTATGGACTTCCACAGAGGACATCATGTTTAATACGGTTCGGAAAAATCCAGTCAGAAGTTCTTCACGGAGTTTTCACAATAACTGCTTCTCATGAACCGAAGCTGGATTTGCGCGACGTCTCCTCTTGAAAGTTGGATTACTGTGCACTTCTGAATCACAGGCTGTAAGTATTCACGTTTATTATTTGCCTTTTACTGTACATTACGTAACCGGTAACCGGAGATTAACATAATGTGCGTGTAGAGCTAAGCTTGCAAGCTTATTGTTTTGTGTTGTAATACTGTATTTCATAAACAACGTACCATATTTACACACGTGTATGTTGAATTATGCAGACTATCGTTTTTTTATCGATGTTGGTTTAGACATGTTTACAAACTTGCTAAGTTGCTAAGCTAAATACAAATACAAATGCCAGCTAAACTGTTACCAGTAAAATTTGTTCTCATGATCAAACTCAAGAAACTCTAAGTACAGATGATTTGTTTAAAGTTATATGTATTTTACTGTTGTATTTACTTGAAGCTTTCTTAGATTTTGAAACGAAGTAAACACGTAATGTGTGTTGCTAATGTTGGGCCATGTAATATGTAATACATTTACGTTTTAATGAATAGTCTAACGATTTATAGTCGTTGTACTCTATTGTTATAATATGTCTTTTTGACTGAATACATGTTTGTTTTATTTGTCTATATCTTAGATTCGCAGCTGGACACATCCTTCTACACTGTATGCAAACATGCAACATCATAACACACAGTACAAGGAGTCAGACTGGCATATGAGGAGCAAAGGTATGTAACACATATGATGTATTTAGCTAGTGAAACCACTACCAGTCTTAAATGTATAACTGATGATGACAAAGTTTTTTTTCTCTGCATAATAATAGGAACCCAGGCAGTAGCATCGTTTCACAATGTTTCCATCACCATCATCAGTGGATGCCTTTGCCGTCCATAGCCTGAGATTTCAGATTTGCAGCAAAAAAAATTTGATTTTCTCATTTATTGGAATGCTGTGCAGGTATTTAAGTATTTTAGTAACTTTGTTAAATAAAGTAGTATTTACTTTTACAATAAATTAATTGCTTGTTTATATTTTACAGGTATTTGTACCTTGCAGCCATCCATTACAATGTCACCAAGCCGTAACAAAAGCAGGAGAGGGAAAGTACAAGGCTATGTTCCCAAAACACACAAGTGACATACCGTAAGCAGTAATGTTTTATTTCAAATACATTCATAATTAAAAACTTAATGTATGAAGCAGGGAAATAAATGATCAAAACAAAAGATTTATTGACTGCAATATTTCTACAGTTATGTGGATGATGTGATCAGGCTTGTGTTTGATGAGGTATTTGAAGATAAGCTGAAGGAAACCCCGATTCCAATGGACCTGGCATCACAGTTTGAGAGACCTTCAAAGGAGGACGTGATTGCATGCCATCTTCAGTGCAGGGGTCGTCGAAAGCCAAAATTGTGACCGATCTGATCAGGAAGCTCCAAGCGTATCTGGAGAACAACACACGACAGGATGATAACCTTATAGTGTCGTCTTAAATAGCACCAGCTGACAAAGCTTTGATATGCCATTTATCTGAATAGATAGCTGTAAGAAATGAATTGAACAATTTTTGAAACAAGAGCACAATATGGTTACTAAAGTACGTTTATTTGTATATTGTTTAACATTTAAATATATATTTGTAATAAATAAATAAACTTTTGACTGACTATTATATTTTCTTTAAAGTTACATCTTTTGTTCTTTTGGGTACTTTGTTACTATAATGATACTTTAGTGTTATTGGTTTAAAAATGTAATAAAACTTACTCTAGTCCTGCACCTCAAAGGCTTATAGTCGGTACAATAAATGTTCTGTGTGTAGGGATTTAGACAATTTGTGCAAAACCTGGATGATGAATCACGCAGGTAAGAGGCCCTGGAACATGTTGCATTCTCCTTAAAACCTAATAAGTAAAAACATATCACTTATAAGTAAGCAGTCTTTCATAAAAAAGTTTACCATAGTGAAATAATGTAGAACATTCATTTCAATTAATACTTTCTTTGTGCTACATTTGGTGTTTCCATATAGTTTGCACAGTGATATAGTATGTAAGCAGTCTTTTATAATAAAGTTTACTATAGTAAAATAATGTTAACAAATTAAATAGTTTTATAATCATTTCAACAAATACTTTCTATGTGCTACATTTGGTGTTTCCATATAGTTTGCAAAGTAATGTAGTACGTTATAATTACCTTTTGGATGTCTTTGCAACACATTTTCGTCTTCGTTTAGCATTCTGGCAGAGCTAAGGACACCTAAAAAAGTTAAATCCAATCGCGTTCATTGAAGGAGATCGTTTATATCGTAACGGCCGTCTGAACTCTCTGGATCGAGCTTGAAGTGGTAAGGCAGTACAGACACCATCGTTTATAGAGAAATATAGCGCTTGTTTACGTTGCCTGTGACTCTCAGTCAGAACCGGAAAACCCACGCGTAGTCAGGGGCGTAACCTTTCAAACACACGCCGAACCCAGTTGACCAATAACAGTTGAGTAGTCATCTGACCAATCCGAATACACTAGACATTTTGGGAGGCGGAGACAGGAACTAAATCCGAGCGTTTTCCAGACATGCAGAAATCGGTGAGGTATGTAAGCAATTTATAAGACTCACAGTGCATTAGTTCAAGTTTTAATAACATGTATGTACTATGGGATATTACTAACGTGCTAATTTATTAGCATAATTGGTGCTCTTTAAGAGAAAACGCTTCCCTGCCTATTATCCACCAGGTGGTGCTCTTAGTAATTACTCAGTATTCAATTCATTTCAGTAAAAAACAGGGTAACGCTTTAGATTACAGAATTTACAGCATACCAATTACAGAAATGCGCCGATGGGAGTGGTAATATCTGCGGGTTATTGACAAAAAAACCTGCAAATTAAATAACAAAGGCGCAACAGCTGAATTTCATAATGACCAACGCAATCTAAGGGCAGCGCAAATTAGTTCAGGGTCACAAATATGCAGAGCTGATAATTTTACGCATGATGGGCTTGAGTTCAGCACCAAGGATCAGCTAAGGAAGCCATTCACACTAAAAAGTGAAGGTGTACAAGAAATTTTGAAACGTCTGGTATTGTGTGACTTCTCATAGAGACTCCTCTTTATTAACTTTTTAAATAACATGGCTTGGCAAACAATATTTTTGATTAAAATGTTCCCCTGGCCTTTCAAATAAACTGTTACGTGTTAAATAATCTTCTGCATTGTGTCACGCGTTATCTGCTCTCTGTAAAATTATGCACAATATACGAATGTATTTGAGTAAATAATAAAAAGAAATAATAAAAAGTCATTGAAATAAACAAGACATTTTGAAGTAGAAAGACAAAATAGTATTTGTTTGTAAAACATACTTGGATAATGCCAACTTTAATTAAAAATCCCAAAAATATTTTTTACAGTGTAGGTTTTCCAATTTCCCGAAATTCCTTTTTAGGACATACCAGTAGAGGCACAGAGACTTAGACTGAGATATAGTTTCCATATACAACCAATAAAATTCCCATTAAATCCAAAATAATTTCTTTGATGGTTTCTATCGTTTTTAGCAGGAATAATTAAAGTGTCTTATGGATATTTCCTAATTTTAAGGGTGTTGTAAAATTGTGACTAAATGAGAAAACCGTAAGCTATAAACACCATTTAAATAAACAAAGATTTGTTTTTATGAGCTCATTCGAGTATAATATTATTGCCCAGCCAACATTGCAAGGTGGGGCCCATGTGGGCCCTATATGGGCTTCCTATGTGGGCCCTGTATGGGTTTGTCCATGGGTTCCACTATGGCCCCACCTGGGTTGCCTACATGAATTTGATATAGAAACTGAGTGGGGCTTATGTGGGGCCCAGCTGGGCAACAAACATGGGCCCAAATTGGCTCCACCTAATGAAGCCCACATTATTTACCAGGGCCCAGTATGGGTTTTTAATGGGTACTGGACTGGTCCCTTATTATGTAATAATTATACTTTTTATGCTTAATTGTAATTTACTTAAATAACATATGTGTTTTAAATTGAAAACTGATAAAAGCAAATTAATTTCAGTTCGGTAAATATCAGATTTCAGCATAAATATTCAACAGTTTATTCATCTGTAACATCACAAAACATGAAGGAGGTGCAATATGAGAAATCAAATAAAAAACTGTAAAGGTTCAATATATCAAAATACTTTATTATCAATTTATAACAATACAATGCTAAAATAATCATGAACATTTCAAAACTGCTAAGGCAGGTAATGACTAACAATTTAACACTTAAAATAAGCATTGAAAGAAATCAAACTCTTAAAATACTTGAGACTCAAAAACAACACAAATATTGCTCACTGTTCTGGAGATGGTCTTAATTCTGATCATTATTAAATCTTTGTTCTACAGTTTTATGAAGAACTTCCAAAGCATCCACAGCCAAACTCATTAAATGTCCTTGCACGTTTGCTTTGATTCATCACTGTGCAGTCCGTGAACTTGTACCGTAGTATTACTTTTTCTAAAAACATAGCTCAGGATAAATTACAAGTGTAACAGTTGTGAGAGACTCCTGCTGCTCCGGTAGAAACTGTATCCTTGCGCCTGAGCGGAAATTCTTGTAGTTTAAATGTTTATCATCTTCATAGTTGTAATTTTAAAAGTCTGCCTATTTTAGCAAAGATTATTTAAAATATGATATTATATTATGTGAAAAAAAAATCACAATTAAAAACATTTGAAGCAGGACTACTTTGTCAAGCGTAATGTGTCGTAGCAGTGAGCAGATCGTAATGAGGTCTCCTTATATGAAACACCTGACTCCACTAATCAGGCTTCTTTCAGAATGTTTGAAACATTTCTTTAATTAACACACTAACAAACTGATGAACTTTCTGACATTTATTATTTTTTACTCATGCTCAGCTGTGCAAATTGAAATTAATAATTGGCAGGTTAACATTACAAATATCACAATTAACTGTAAACAATAATGCATTTTTATTTAAAATGTTTTATACTGATCATATCCTATCTGTGATATTATTTGCTCTTTGTATAAAAGTGACTATCAACCAAAAGTAATAATTTAAAGAGTTTAAATGTATATAAAATGTATTTTAAGCATGAAATTATTTTGCCCACATATAGGTCCCATATTATCATCCAACATGGGCATACCTATATGGGACCCATATATATTGCCCATGTTAAGCCCATGGCCACATGAAACCCATGTTGCCCATATGGGACCCACGTAGGGGCCCACATATCAATGTTAATTAAATGTAAAAAATAATGCATTTTTATTTAAAATGTTTTCTACTGATCAAATCATATCTGTTTTATTATTTGCTATTTGTTTAAAAGTGACAATCAACCAAAAGTTATTATTTTAAGATTGTAAATGTATAAAGATGTATTTCAAGCATAAAAATGTTTTGCCCACATAGGTGCCATGAGGGGCCCACATTATTATCCCACATGGGCAAACCCATATGGGGCCCACATAGGGAAACCCACATGGGACCCACATATATTGCCCATGTGAAGCCCATGCCCACATGTAACCCATGCTGCCCAGATGGGACCCACGTGGGGCCCACATATCAATTTTGGCTGGGTTGTTTTGCCTGTTGATTATTAAAAGGTTAGTTCTGATCTTTAATTCTGAGGTTTAAACCGTTGTAACGTTAGCTAAAACACCCAAATTAACCACACTTTTTACCACATTATTAATGTGTGTGTTCTCCGCCGCTTGTTTGCTTCACGTCGGCTGTTTGCTTCACGTCGGCTTCTTTATGACACATGTCCTTGCCCAGGGATAATTCGCCCAGATAAATGGTACATCCCTTCGCATCGCCTGCTGCTTTTATAACTTAATTACCAAGTTTAATATTATCTTAATAACAAGTATGTTTTGTCAAATAAGCTCTATGTATTGAACAATACTGGTTGACAACAAATGAGTTCAGCGATATCAGCACAGGCCACATACAGTATGACCACCATGAGCTACTGAAAATGTTACGCACGAAAATGTATTTTTAATAAAAATGTGGTAATACAGCCAATACAATAAATACCGTGGTTATACTTTGACAAAACCATGGTAAACTTTAATGAGGACATTTTTCCTCATATTCATTTTAACTGGTGCATCGACTATTTTTGACTCTGTCTCACGGGAGGGGTGTCATCTCTGAACCACAATACGCAGAGATGTAATTTTTGTATTATGAGCATTTCCATTTGAACTATATTGAGCTATTCTGTTATTTCTTTTATATAATTTCTTTGTTGAATACTGGACAATTTTCGGGGCACAATAGCGTCTGTATGTGCCAGGAAGTTGATAAACTGCCAGCTGGCGATCACAGTATTTTTTACACCCCTTTACCATGACAAATCCGCACAAAACTTATAAAAATATATTATTCTACAGAGCCAGAGCAGAATTATCATAAAGTAGCGTCTGTTCGTTTTAACCGCTTTGAACTTGACAGATCCTCTGAACGTGTTAATCATGCATATGAAGAGATCCATTTGAACAAATGCCTTTTAAAACATAATTTAATTTCGTGAAATGATGTCAATAGGGTATCAAAGTCAAAGCATATAAGCATTCGTCTGCATGTAGCTGCAGGGCTGGACTGGGACAAAAAATTGGCCCTGGCATTATGGTTCAGACCGGCCCACTACATAGGATCACAAACTTTGTGCAATCTTGACTACCACCTCCATATAATGATTAAGTAGAAAAGTATAAGAGCTGACACGTGACATTACAAAAATGTGAGCGCTGTAAAAGGCTTTGCAGGTTTTAACCCTTGTGTGGTGTTCGGGTCTGTGGGACTCGTTTTTAATGTTTTCTAAAAGAAAAATTATGCAATTAATTGTTGTTTCAACCTCAGATTCATTGGCCTTGGCTCATTTCTATAAAGAACATAAAAATAAACCACTTTATAATTACTGTACACTGTGTACCCCCCTACACATTTATATTACATATGTGATGTTCGGGTCCACTGGACCCGGGGGTAATAAGAGATTGAAAATTGAATGCGCTATGTAACTTCACTCTGTTTTTCTCCTACCTGGGACTCCTGTGAGTGCATGAGTGTGTTTGTATATATGTCTGTACATATGTGATGGATGCATGTCAGAGTTTTGTCCTTCTGCACTTGCTGTAACAGCGCAAAGATACAACATGTTATATATCAAGCATGAACACTTGTCTGCCCCCACTGTCCCAAACGCTTTACCTTTTGTCTAACAGGAACCATTCTACATATTACCATTATATCTCTTACAAAAATAACCATGGTTTTATTATAGTAAAAGTGTAGTAATAATGGTAAATTGGTGTATTTATTACCATTTGTAAAACCATGAGTTTACCACAAACCCTATGGTGTGTGTGAATGAGTGTGAGAGAGAGTGAGAAATAGGGAAAGTAAAATTTCATATCCAAGCATTTTCATCATTTTAGGTTGTAGCCAAAAGCAACACATTGTACTGCAGTGTGTGTGGACATAAGATGGACAGGAAGACACAGTATACGTCTATAAAATGCAAGAAATGCATATGCAACACAGCTACACAGTAAATATCTGCTTCTTATGTGTTGTCGAGGCTGTCATGAACAGGTTATGTGTTCAGTGTGGATAATGTCTTATGATACCGCATCTTTTTAGATGGGGCTTGTGCTGTATAGACTGACACAAATGCATACAATTTCAAACTAAGTTCAAAGAATTAAACATCAAAGTGATGAAAAACTTATTTGAGATTAATAAGTGATGAAAATACCTATTTTAGATAAACATCTGGGGGAGAATAAAACTTTTTTCTCTTATTTCATATTATCACAAAAATGAATAGCGCTTTAATCTATAAATAGTCCTGTACCAGTGGTAAATGACAAGAATTAACCATAAGTTCTGTCTATATTACTTGCAATAAGGCTAAAGTAATCATCTGTAAACAGTTATACATAAATTTGTATGACTGCATTGATTTAAGATACGAATAATGTATTGGGTCCACTAGACCCACAAACATTGTCTAAGTAATAGAAATATGAACACCACACGAGGGTTAAAAATAATAGTATTAGCCAGTGAGTGCACAATGTTTAAACTAACCATTCTAAACACCTTATGATAACACCAAGACCCGAGTAATATTACAGTGAAGTCGCAGTCTCGCGGCTGAATCGCGAGTCCCATTACAGTGTGTGCAGAATATTTTGATCACTTTTTTTCTAAAACACCTTTTACCAATTCCAAACCACAGTAATTTTAATAACTAACATTCATTTTTGTATTTATCTTTTCCTTTCATCCTATTTTATGACCTTGCTGCCCGAATCAGAATTTCTTGTCTTGTCACGCAATTTCCATGCATATTTCTCCTGGACATTAAATAATGAATTTCCAGGGTGTGTTTTAAACTTTTTGGCCCATTTTAAATGTAAAAAAAATGTGGCTAATAATTCTGCACACCTGAATATAAGGTGCTTTTTTCTCCAGCCATCATTAACAACAATCTATTACTTATAAATGCTTTATTTACAAAATTCATGGTATTTATTAAGATTAATTTGGTTTGGAATTAGTAAAATATGTTTGATAAAACTGATCAAAAGTTTAATGTTGCTACCTAATAATTCGTAATAATGGTTTACCACTTGTGTTTTGACTGCATTTTATCAAGAGGATATCTAACAACAGTGTTTTAAAAGCAATTCTGCTTTCCTCACGTCCACTCGGTTCTCTTTCTTATTTTGACAGACACACACTGACGCTGCATGCTTCATAAAAAAGCCTGAAATGTTGTGATTGGGCTAGCCAAATGTCAAATAAAAAAAGAACCAATGGGCTGCTGATTAGGTGTCTCATGGGCCGGTATGTTCGGAAAAAAAAACATCTTACGCTAACTTTTTGGGAAACGCAGTACATTGCCACCACGCCTTTTAGCGCCATTAATGAATTACATACAAACAGAAACGAAGAAAGAAAGCAACGGCCTGCGTTGTGCGATGTACGAGTGTTATGGGCTGATCAGACAAAAATAGTGTGAGATGTATGATACATCCACTGACTGCATCTGACACAGAGGGTTGGAGGGAGCCTGTTAAGAGATGATTGGGCCAGCCCAGTCTCAGTATGGAAAATTAACCAATGGCCCGCTGTCCCTGCTTTATGGGCCGGTCGTTGGCCAATAAAAAAAAATCATATTATATCCACCGGCCCCCAAGTGCGTCGGCCAGAGATGGGGGACTCGAGTCATATGACTTGACTCGAGTCAGACTTAAGTCGCAAATTTGAGACTTGCTTGACAAATATTAAAAAAAGATCCGACTTGACTTTGACTTGACATTCGTGACTCGAGACTTGACTCGGACTTGAGTTAAATGACTTGAAATAACTTGTTTTTTTACAAAACAAAAATCTGTTTTTGAATGCACGCAAGAGCGTAATCTAACCACGTGACGCAGCAGGCAAGCAGAGGGAGAGCGTGCAATATATCCGATACAACCAGCACTACGTCAAATTTCTTCGACACTACAAATCACACAAAACACTAAGTAACAAAGTCTGTTCCATTGTTTTCAGCTAACGTCTTAGCCATGTTAGAAGTTGATAAAAATAATCCAATAATCCAAGGCACTCAAATGTTATTGAGAAAAAAATTCATGTATTCTACCGGTAGGTATGATAAACTGGTAGAAATGTGTCGAGATTAAGCGCCCACGTCACTTGCTGTGCGCATGCATGGTCACGAAAACGTAACATTTGTTCACACATTTAAGCACCGCATGCTGTTTCTGTGTAAGAGGAGCGTGCAAGTCGCGCATCCGCTGCTCATTAAGCTTGTGAGTATTTTTTGCCGCTTATTGGCCCTATATACACATATGCATCAAAATTCCCACCTTTGCAAGTATCCTCATAAATATGGCCATTTAGGTCTTAAGAGAAAGTAAACCACTAAAAGAGAAACACATGTGTAACAGTAGCTGTGTCCCAATTCAAGGGCTGCGACCTTCTAAGCATACGACCTTGAAAGGTGAGCACTATGTCTTTCAAGGTGGCAGCCTCAGAAGTTCGCGAAGAGATAACTGAAATGAGACTGTCTAACCTTCGGAGGACCCATAATTGGCGTCACCTGCTGCACGCGCCCACCGCGCCTGTCAGCAGGACACAGTGGAGACGTTTCTGACTTATTAAAATAAATATGGAATCAGAAAAATATAAATTTATTTAAAAAAATATATGACACTTTGATGTAGATTTAACTATTCAACAGTATATCAAATTAATCAACCTTAGAAATATACGCAACATAAACAGAATAATATTAACATAAAACATAACTTATAATACTAAAACAGTGACAAGAAAAAAATGTTTTCTGATAAATTCACACTTTTATTTAACCCTCGTGTGGTGTTCATATTTCTGTTACTTAGACAATGTTTGTGGGTCTAGTGGACCCACTGCATTATTTGTATCTTAAAACAATGCAGTCATACAAATTTATGTATAATTGTTTACAGATGTTTACTTTAGCCTAATTGCAAGTAAAATAAACATAATATATGGTTAATATTTGTCATTTACCACTAGTAGAGGACTATTTATAGATTCAAGTGCTATTCGTTTTTGTGATAATATGAAATAAGAGAAGAAAATTCTATTCTCCCCCAGATATTGGGGAAAAACATGTTTATCTTAAATAAGTTTTTATCACTTTTTCATCTCAAATACGTTTTTCATCACTTTGATGTTTAATTCTTTGAACTAAGTTTGAAATTGTACACATTTGTGTCAGTTTACACAGCACAATCCCCATCTGGAAAGATGCCGAATCAGAACATATCATCCACATTGAACACATAACCTGTTCATGCCAGCCTACACAACACATAAGAAGCAAATTTTTACCATGTAGCTGTGTTGCATATGCATTTCTTGTTTTTTAGAGACATATACTGTGTGTTCCTCTCCATCTTATGTCCACACACACTGCAGTAAAATGTGTTGCTATTGGCTACAACCTAAAATGATAAAAATGCTTGGATATAATTTTTACTTTCTCTATTTCTACTTCTCTATTTACTTTCTCTCTCTCCGCACTCATACGCACACACACACGTGCGCGCGCACACCATAGGTTTTGTGGTAAACCCATGGTTTTACAAATGGTAATCAATACACCAATTTACCATGATTACTACACTTTTACTATTATACAGCCATGGTTATTTTTTGTAAGGGAGATAATGGTAAAATGTAGAATGGTTCCTGTTAGACAGAAGGTAAAGTGTTTGGGACAGTGGGGGCAGACAAGTGTTCATGCTTGATATATAACATGTTGTATCCTTGCGCTGCTACAGCAAGTGCAGAAGGACAAAACTCTGACATGCATCCATCACATATGTACAGACATGTATACAAACACACTCATGCACTCACAGGAGTCCCAGATAGAAGAAAAATAGAGTGAAGTTACATAGCACATTCAATTTTTACACTCTTATTAACCCCGGGTCCAGTGGACCCGAACACCACATATGTAATATAAATGCGTAGGGGGGGTGTACAGTGTACAGTCATTATAAAGCTGTTTATTTCTATGTTCTTTAAAGAAAATGAGCCAAGGCCAATGAATCTGAGGTTGAAACAATAATTAATTGCATAATTTTTCTTTTAGTAAACATTAAAAACGGGTCCCACAGACCCGAACACCACACAAGGGTTAATAAAGGTTTTTATTGCTTATTTTAGAATATTCAGCCATTATACAGTCGTTGCAGGTGCGCACCTTTTAATAATTTTTTGTTGCAAATAAAACTCTTATAGTCCATAACTACTGTAGATTTAACTTTGTTTAATATATACATTAAGTTAAATCATCAAACATCTGTATGACTTGTCAGTGACTTGCTTGACTCAAGCTACGACTTGACTTGAATTGCTTTACATTAAGCAGTGACTTGACTTGACTCGACTCTCACAAAAAATGACTCGGACTTGCTTGAGACTTGAAAATTAAGACTTGAGACTTACTTGTGACTTGCACATGTGTGACTTACTCCCACCTCTGGCGTCGGCCCACCGGGTATTTGCCCGGTATGCCAGATTGCCAGTCCAGCCCTGTGTAGCTGTCTGTTGGACTTTTCCGAGATCTACTACTCTTCCCTTTGCACACCGGAAGCTTGACCTATGACCCACTTTCTGCACGATCTGAATTTCTGCACTTTGAATTTTAGAAAATTGAATTTGAATTTGGTGTTTTGAATTTTCTCTTTATCTTGAAAACCTGAAGCTGTTTTTTTCAAAACTGTAAATTCACTCTTTAAAAATACAAATCTTTACAAATACGGCATCAAATTATTCAGTTTTATTAAATTACACTTGTCTATAATTCAAGTTTATGGATTTCTAATTCAAATCGTTTTGTCATATTTAAAGCTCCATAAGCTTTGTGCCCTGGATGTGCATCCCACAAATCTCCATCAACTATCTATCAACTAAGCTTTCCTATCAATATGGGCCAACATTTCTAAAGAATGCTTTCAGCACCTTGTTGAATCAATGCCACGTATAATTAAGGCAGTTCTGAAGCTGAAAAAGGTATTAGTATAGTGTTCCTAATAATCCTTTAAGTGAGTGTATATATATATATATATATATATATATATATATATATATATACAGTCAAGCTCAAAATTATACATACCCTTTGTAAATATGACCAAAGAAGTAAGTAAGTAAGTAAGTACGTAAGTACATTTTATTTATCCAGCGCCTTTCACAGACAAGGTCACAAAGCGGTTTACAATAAAAAATGTACAACATAATAAAAATAAGCTAAAAAAGATCAATAGAACACATAAAATGATAAATATGACATGAACCTAGATTACTCAAAAGCTAACCTGAACAAATGAGTCTTCACTTGTCCCTTAAAAATGTCCACATTCTCAGCAAATCTAACACTGGCTGGCAAAGCATTCCAGAGTCTGGGTGCCATAGCGGCAAAGGCTCTATCCCCACATGTCTTTAAACGAGTACGCGGCATAGATAGCAGATTTTGGTTATTAGACCTGAGAGACCGAAGTGAGTTATGAAGATGAATTATATCAGCCAGTTAAGCAGGGGCCTGACCATGTAAAGCCCTATATGTCAAGGTTAGAATTGTGAAAAGAAGGCTGTGAAAATAAATCTGCATCGTTAATAATGTTGATCTTTACTTTATAACAACTCTGTTCAAACTTAAAAAAAAAAAATAAGTTAATTATATATCTGAATTAGGGGGGGGGGGGGGTTCCACATAAATGATGACAAAACCACTGAGTAAAGTAAGGCAGCCAAAACAAAAAGAACAAAGATTTCTTTGCTCAGTATTATTTATATGAAATATCAAGCACCTTAAACCCTCATTAAACATAATAACACAGTGTTACTCAGCTTTACAATCATACACACATCTTTAAGCATCATTTTTTGAATAAATGCAAATATTGTCAAGACAGTTTTATCTGAGTCGATGTCCAGTTTTGGAGAAGACCAGAAATGCTGATAAAAAGCAACTAATGTTCTTAGAAAGACGATGAATTTATCAGTGTTGAGGCTTCTTCTTTGTACTTAAAGCATCTCCATCAACATACACTTGAATAAAGAAGCTACATTCTTCCAACTCCAATACAAGTAATCCATCATAGTTTCAATCCATTGTCCATAATATGCTTTAAGCATGAAATGGGATGGACACAAAAGGCCCTTAATGGCAACAAATGTTTCCCCTCAAGAGGCCTTTCAAAGAACCCAGTACAAACACTGTTAAACCATAATCTCTGGTGGAAGCCATACTTTTTTCTTCTTCTTCTTCTTCTTCTAGGGTTTTACGGCGGTTGGCAAACTAACTTAAAAGGTGCATTCCCGCCACCTACTGGAAAGGAGTGTGAAGCGCATATTTGAAAGGAAGATTTAAACTTAACCTACTCTGTAAAAAAAAAAATAAAAAAAAATTATAATTTAAGAATTTACACAGAAGTGAATTTTACATCCTATTAAATAATCCTGTCTCCTTTAAAAATATAATTAACTCGTGATATATTTTTGCTTGCTTATTACCTTTCCCTAGGAGAACTTGAAGTGTCATCTCATTAATCTCAATACTTCTTAAAGCTTGTTTTAACTTGAAACGCTCTCTTTCAAAAGCTACACATTCTATGAGCACATGTCCTACAGTTTCAGCTAATCCACATTTATCACAATTTCCATTGTCATGCTTACCAATTCTTTGAAGACATTTATTTAATAAACAGTGTCCTAAACGCATTCTTGTGACTAAAACGTCCTCTTTCCTATTTCCGAATCTTCTTCTCACTGAACCAACTTCTCCTTGAATACCGTAAAAATGTCTACCTTTTATTTCTTCATTCCATTCCTTCTGCCAAATATCCTGTATTTGTTTCGCTATTATCACTTTAATTTCTGTCTTACTTAAAGCCACTTCAATATCATTTTGTGGATGATTTAATGCCTGCTTGGCCAAATTGTCAGCTTCTTCATTTCCTTCCACCCCCATATGCGAGGGAATCCATACAAAATTTACCAATAATCCATACTGTCTTGATCTTTAAAGACTCTACATTACTTCATAAATCATGTCTTGCCTTGCTGATGATGTTCCACTTGCCAAGCTATACAAAACTGAAAGAGAATCTGTACAAATCACTGCCCTTGTTGGTTGTACTTCTTCTATCCACTGTAGTGCTAGACATATTGCTATTATTTCTGCTGTGAATACAGAAATATGATCTGAAGTTCTTTTTGATATTCTGATATTAAAGAGTGGTATATATACTGCTACTGCTGTTTTCCCAGATTCTGGATCTTTTGAACCATCAGTATATATTTGTACTGCACTATAATACGTTTGGTCAATGTATTGCTGTATATCTAGACTATTTAAGCCATCATTCTGCCTTTCTTTACTCAATTGAGTGTCTATTAAAGGCATTGGGAAAAGCCAAGGGGGGATTGCTGAACTATTTACAGTGGATGCAACATTTAATTCTCTTAACCCCATCTTCCGAGCCTCCTCACTGGCCGTCCATCCAAAACTCGATATCTTTTTAATTCCATGTTCCCAACATTCCTGCAACACCATTTTAATTGGATGACGATCCGAATGTCCCTTAATACTTATCCAATATCTCATTTTTAACTTAAGTCTACCAATTTTTTGAGGCATTTCCCCCATCTCTACTTGCACTGCCGGTATTGGAGAGGATCTAAAAGCTCCACAACAAATTCGCAAAGCTTGCGACTGAATTGTCTCTAGCTTTACAAGTTGAGCTTTAGATGCTGTACAATATACCATACTGCCGTAATCTATTGCTGATCATACTTTTTTCTTCTACCTGTGCACTACCTTATACAAACTCAACGCACTCAAGGTTGCCCCCTACAGGTAAGGAATGGAACTAAATCTAGTAACAGGCTAACCTTTCATTGGAGAAGAATAATTTTAAAATGAGTTAAAATCTCATTATGAGAGAAATATTTTTCTCTAATACACACTGCTCACAATTAATCATACCCTTTTATTTAATTCTTTTTGCAACCTCCTTTTCCCAAGAGAACAGCTCTGAGTCTTCACCTATAATGCCTGATGAGTTTGGGGAACACCTGACAAGAGTTTAGAGACCATTTCTTCATGCAGAATCTCTCCAGATCCTTCAGATTACAGCTCCATGTTGGTGCTTCTTTTCTTCAGTTCATCCCACTCATTTTTTTTTAGGATTCAGGTCAGGGGATTGGGATTGTCATGGCAGAAACTTCATTTTGTGCTCAGTGACTCATTTTTGTGTTAGTTTTGATGTTTGTTTTGGATCATTGCCCTGAAAGAAGATCTAACCATGGCCAAGCAAATGATTTCTAACAGGGACAGTCAGGTTTTTCTTTTTCATATGTTGGTATTTCATAGAATCCATAATTACATGTATCTGATCAAGATGTCCAGGACCTCCAGCAGAAAAATAGGCCCACAACATTAAAGATACAGCAGTATATTTCATTTTACACATGGGGTACATTTTAGCCCTGCGGGCACCAAACTAATGTTGAGTTTTTGCTACTAAAAAGCTATTTTTTGCTTCATCTGACCATAGAACCCATCCCGTTTGAAGTTCAAGTAGTGTCAGTTACTTCTCAAATGTTCTATGGTCAGATGAAGCAAAAGAAAAAGCTTTTTTAGCAGCAAACACTCAACATTAGTTTGGTATATATATATATATATATATATATATATATATATATATGAACAAAACTAGGATGACCACACGTGCCATTCTTCTCAGACGCGTCCTGGCCAGGATTTCGGTGAGTCTTCCAGAAGTCGTATTTGTTGACCACATACGCCATTCAGTTAAAAACATAAGACATACAATCATAGTTTCATTCTTACCGTAAAAATGTAACGGTTGCTTTTCTGTAATAGTAATATAATATAATAATAATCCTCTATGACGTATGTGGTCGACAAATACGACTTCCGGAAGACAAACCCTAGCCAGGAAGCGTCCAGAAGGAATGGCACGGATGGTCACCCTAACATCAATTAATCTCTGGATTAAAGGGGCACTTCACTCATTTGCATTAAGCTTTGTATAGTTAGAGACCCAGTCACATTTTTGAATGGTCGTGCATCATTCCCTCTATTTTCCCTGAGACAGGAGAAAAACACATGTTAGTGTTGCACTTCCTTCTTTTAATGATGTAAAAATCATCATTTTGCATCATTGAAAGAAGGAAGTCCAATATCTTATCAATATCTGAGGGGGTGAGACTACAAACAGCCCTTTTCTCAGTCAAATAGACCTTTTGCGTGTTTGCAAACAGAGATTAAGTTTTTTAACTGGTGGCAGAAAGTGAATGCTTCTCAATAGCTGTGTGAAGTGTTTTAGCATTAAACTGTGATTTTTAAGGATCCGGTGTTCTGTAGAAGTCTGCTTCCCCTATATTTCTCTTAAGTGTAATGTTTCTTAAAACGTTTTCACCAAGTTACATTTATTTTTTAGATAAATGAAAAGTTTAAATGGCTTGGCTACTAATTGTGTGCATGTATGTAATGTATATGTATTGTTCTTTATTGGTTAATCAATTATTTTTACAGTATGAATCGCTGAAGTACTTATAAGAGCAATACTATCATGTATTCTGTATAATATCATTTCTTAAATATTTCATCATTTCCTGTTTTCAATTTCTTCCTTATATTTTTAGCCTATGTGTTTGATCTAAAACTATTATGTTTACTTATTACACGGCTCTCTGGAATGCTTGATTCTGATTGGTCAGTTGAGACATTTGCAGGTTTGTTCTTTTCAAATAATAACCGCTCCAAAATAATAACGCATAGCCGGACTACTTGCACGAGTAAAATCGCTCCGCGCCAATAAAGATCAATAAAGATTAATGTCTGTTTGCCGCCATCTTGTGACAAACACTCGACAACCACGACAAGACACAGAGAGCTTACTGAGACTGAACTTGACAAAATAGAGCATGACAGCTACGAAGCCAACACACAAAAAATACAGAATGGGCATTAAAACTTCTCAAAGACTGACTAAAAGAGAAAAAATGGAGACAGACAAGTATGAAGCAGAGGATCTTAATAAGGTATTACGATCATTTTATGCATCTGTGCAAAGTTTCGCGGAAGGATAAAAATGTTAATTTAAAACAAATATGCCAATAAAATGTTTCAAATTCATATTCATGTCCAGTTTTTTTCTTATGTGGCAAGTAGCCGTGTAATAAGCGGGATAATGTAGAGGCAGCCGGTAGTTATCGGGAAATAAGCCCCTTCAGTGTGATACAAGACCCTCAGCTTCGCGTCGGGTCCTGATCACACTGTCGGGGCTTATTTCCCAATAACTACCGGCTGCCTCTACATTATCCCTTACATACAAATTAATTTCTATAGGCCTGTTTATATATTATTAACACTTTACATCGTGTGTGTGTGTGTGTGTGTGCTATGTTTATATATTTTTAGTAAACATCATAGAACAAACAGGAAGAAGACATAGGCTAAGATGTAAGGTAAAAAGAAGTAATAGAAAACGAAAAAAATACGAAAACTTTAATAAATGGTAATATTATTGATATTATGAACTAATTCAAATCTTTAATCTTTCTAAATAAATTATAAACGTAAAAACGCTATAAGAAACACATAGAGGGAACAGACTTCGACAGAACACCATAAAAATGAAGGTAATCTATTTTGGCATTCCTATTCTGACACTCAACAGCACAACAAAACATTTTCTAGTGAGTTATATTGTTCGTTTCACTCGTGTCTCATTCATTTCCACTGTTTTTCTGCCACCACATGCGCGCGTGACGTTACTGTGACGTCGACTCGCAAAAGGTCTATAGACACCTAATTCTAAATTTGTTACATTTCGACTACAAATATGATCCACTTTTAATAAAGATTAATGTTCCCACGGGTGAAATGCTCCTTTAAGGTACAGATTAGTGGGAGAAAGCTATTCTTAAAGTGTTTTAGATGTGTAATGAAAGCAGATTTTTTAAATTACAACTGTCATTGCTTAAGTAATGTTATGAAACAACACATGTCTTGCAGAATGTACAGTGCATGCCCCCATTTCCTTAACTGCTTCAGCCGTACTATGTTACATATGTGATATGAGAAGAAGCAGAGAAGTCACCCGATAGATAGATGTACTGGATGAACAGGTTTCACTCACACATACAGCTACACAAATAATTTTTTGTAAGGCACACTCTGTGTTTATTTATGTCACGAACACTCAAAAACATGGGTCTTCAACCGGGGGTCCGGGCCCCCAGGGGGTCCGTGACGGAACTGCAGGGGGTCTGCCAAATGATGTTCAACAACAAGCTATTTTTTGCTTAAAACGTAAAATATATGTACAAAACGTTACATGTCCTCTTTAAGTTGTGCACGTGCGTGGCCGCATAGGTTTGAAGGCGCGCGTTCAGTTTAGCCAGCGGACCAAAATAAAATATCTAAAGATTATAAATGTCCACTCAGGAAGCAGCAGTAGCGACAGATAAGTCATCATAAAACAGGTAAATCTTATGTGTGTCTTTCTTTCAGAATGTCATTCTAGAATCAGTGCGACGTGTTGTCTCATCTATATTACTGAACTTGGATGGCTGTTTCACGCGGTTCAGATTTAAAGCGCTAATTCAACAGGCAAATGACACCACACCGCGTCTGCATTTTAAACTGTGACAAAACTATCGCTCGCATTTAAAAATTTATGAAACACGCGCCGTGATGGTGCTTTGTGCAAGATTCATAGTCAGGTTGAAATCCGCCTCTCAAAAAGTTTCCCCAAAGAGATGCGCTCGGACTCGTTGCATGTTGATCTCCTGAGTCTGATATGAAGCTATACAGAAAATAAACCTGCGTTACTTAAACTCGTGACAATGATGATACAAGAGAAAGGCAACAGACCTCAGAATTATAAAGTAGCACAACCTCTATCCCCACCAGAATAGACAGTCTTTGTGCCATTCACCATGATCAGTCATCTTTATAAACTGAAAGCCCTTGTCCAATTCACAGTAAAATGAAAATATATTACACTGCAAATACCTTAAAATAATATTATATTATTATTATTATTATTATATAAATATAAAAACTTAATCTACTTTAACAAAAAAATATGCATTTTAATATAGTATGGCTGTGTGACAATATGGTTTGTTTCTATTTATAAAACAGTTCCAGTCCTTGATTCTGATTGGTCATCAGTTGTACTTTACTCCACTTTGCGTTGTGCCTAATACGAAAAGGCAGACTCTCGTACCTTACTGATTACTTAAATATCTTTGTTTTACACATTTAGTATTAGGGGGTCCCTGCTCCATGCCTCTCTAATCTAAGGGGTCCCCGACCCAAAAAACGTTGAAGACCCCTGCTCAAAAATATATGAAACACTAACGATTGTCAAAACCATTTTCTTTTGTGTTGCATGCAAAGCAAGAAAGAGCTTAATTTTCATTCTGTTAAATGGAGGTTTGCACCCTAAATTGTCACTTACTCCTACTTACCATTAGCAGGGAGACATCAACAACATCAGTCCAACCAAGCAAACAAGACAAAGGGGTAACCCAAAACAACAATAAAAAGGACTTATGGTCATAACGTGAAAGGTGAATAGTGAACAGTGAGAAAGGCAATCTGAACATGGTGAAGGCATGGCTTAGATACGCAATAAACAGGAAGTCAGTGACAGCTCTCACCCTATTAATTGCAGTCAGAGTCAACTATTAATGCCATTCATAAGCATTTGGTGCACTTTTACCATCACCCAGGTGTAATTGATGAGTAGTGGAGAAATGGTGACTCATGGGTAAACCGTAGCTGTACAGATTAGGAGAAATAAAGGCTGATGAAATATTGTTATTTTGACCTGGATGGTCTCCATAGTCACAACTGGTCTGAATCTTCGGGACAGGAAACAGAGTAAGGCCTGTGGTGGTAGAATTCTGGAGGCAGTGATTCTTACAGCTGTATCCAGGCTTTACTTGGAGCGTAGACATCAAAGGACTATATGTGACAACGTTGCTTGAAGGAAAGGTCATGCAGTATTGTGGAGCTGAGAATGGGATGGGATGGGGTGCAGTTGAACAGGAGTTGGGCAAGAGGGTTTTCAGCAATGAGGTGATACAGAAACTTGATGAAGATTCAGAAACTCTGCCTGCAGTAAGGCAAACACAATGTGAGATGTCTCCCTTGATTCAAACGCTTGGTAATGAGTTTAAACTTTCAGATAATACTTGCAGTATCAATTAAACAAAAGTGACTTATGGCTTTTGATATAAAAGGATTGGAAATCAAGGTTCAAGGAACCTTGGGTATGAATACCTTCACATGGGTATAAACTCACAACCCCATCCAACATGGCCCTAAAATAAAGCATTGAAATAAAGAATGAGAGAGTAAAGTTTACAGTCGCAAATATGTACACACAAGTTATCACAAGTCATAAAATCAATTCAGAAATAAGTAACACAATAATGAAATAGTCTCGATGTAAAAAAAACCTTTGCATATATGTTTAATATTAATGGTTTACGGTTAATAACTTCCACTACCTGTTTCGTCCTGAGTCCCTGAAGCCCTTTGCAAATGGATTTCTTTCAATCTTCAATTTTGTTATCTTAAATTCAGTACAAAAGTAAAAAAAAAAAAAACGGTTTATAAGCAAAACATTCAATGTAACTGGCTTGCACAAAACTCAATTAATGAAATTAATTGCCATTAATAACAACAAGAATACTTTACGGAACATCTTAACGTTTTAATGGAAACAAGGTCATCTGATGGTATAAAAAAAATCTAATGCTTAGCATCACTAATTGGCTTACATTGGTCACAAACCACTTAAAGCTGTGACCATTGAGTGCATAAAGTGTCCATATACAGTTGTAACCAAAGCTATAACTTGTGTGATTCCTTTAAAGGGACTTTCATAATTAATGTACTTCATTAAAACAATCAGTTTTGAATAAAACTCCATGGGTCAGTTTCCCAGACAAGGTTTAGATTAATCCAGTACTAGGGTTTAGTTATATTAGGACAATTAAGTAGTTTTTACAAACATACCTTGCAAAAATATTATTGTTGTGTATCTTGAGACAAAACCATGGCACTTTATATATTTTAGATACGTCAGTGCAATGTGTTTTTAAATTAAGGCAGCTCAAACATGCATTTTAGTCTGAGCCCTGTCTGGGAAAGGTGACTTGACTTGTTCATATGGTAGAATTTTTTTAAAGAAAAATTCCAAGTTTTGGTCCCCACTGTTTGCCAAAGGAAATAAAACGAGAAAATAAAAGCATCAACCACCTGATGCTGAACATGTTCACATTCAGATCTTGTTTTTTAAGTTTTAAATAAAGAAAACTGTTTTATGATTATCTGTTACCTGTTGGTTCTGATAGGCTGTAACAGTGGTAAATTGTGTCTCAGGAAAAGAGAAAGTGTGCACGCCATCCACTGGCAGCAATGGATGCCTCTGTGACAGATCAACACGAGGACTGTGCAGAATAAGGTGAATGCGTGGCTTGTACTTATGCATGGACTGCAAGACAATCTGAATTTGAAAATCACATTAGACACATTTTATTTATACTATTAAATGAATGTTGACTAAACCATTGAATTTTTATAGTGATATATGGAGAAGAAACCCACATAGCCTTTGTCATCTGTTTCATTGTTGGTGAGCTTAACATGATCAAAGCAGATAACCTGACGCATCCACTTCTCTCCTGAACATGGTGAATCGGGGTGTATGTACAAACAGGGGGAGATAAGAGAATGATCCGTGTTTCCAGCCACCATCCATTGAGAGCTGTGATACACATATCTGTGGAATCCAAGATAACATAACATTATTCACTATGGTGCGGATTCCTGGACAGAGCTTAACCCCCTGGCGCCGCGTTTTGACGTGTTTTCTCCTTATCTTACAACTTAAAATACTCGATTATTAATAATCATACACTTACGTGTTTGACATCATTTAAAACTGTGAAGGGTCTTCTTTAATATGTTTACATTCACAATAACAACAGATCTTTGTGTTTTTGTCAAATAAAGAAAATAAACAGGGTGCGCATTCAGACATTTCTGTCTCCGCCAGCTGTCTCTCAAAACACGTTACAAAAATCAATTGAAACTCCATGCATACTCGTCACACAAATAAATGTCTAATTTTAAACAAACTAATTATAATCGAAAACAAATATTTCCTGTTTATATAATCTGCATTGAAGTAAAAAGAGTACCGTTTTTCCTGGTTGAGCTCATTATCTCTAATGCGGTCACGCCCACAGGCGGTTCCAGCTGTTCACGTGGTAATGAACAGATGAGCAGTTTAAACCATAACAAACAAAGTGTAAAGTTGTATCAGATTTAAAGACTTTCCCGCATGTTTGTATTCTAAACTTTATACACACACGTGAGGAATATCTTCATTTATGTCTGGACATTGAGGAAGAGAAGCGTTTATTTTTAACGTTACCTAAGAAGAAGAACAATGGAAGACGCAATGGAGGAGGATATATTCCTGAAGAAACTGTAAGTCATTTGTCTTCATTTATATTTGCTATCATGTAATATGCTTATGGCTTGTGCAGTTCAGCCTACATAAGCGACCCCAGCAGACTGCACGCTGCGGATTGAAAAACTTTTGCATTGTTTACAAACGAGGACGGATAATGCCAGATAACTGTTACATGCCGTACAGGGATAAACACAGTAATTCACATTCGTATACTTGATGGAAACTTTCAGTAAGGCTGCACTGCAGGATCTTTTAAGTGTGTGCTGTAATGTGATTCCATATATTGTTTACATGCAACGCAATTCCATACATTGCGCTTTACAAGCGACACCGTTTTTTATGAGCGCCGCGTTGTTTACGCAGAGACGCGAGTACTCGCGCACATGGTCGACATATGCAATGTGTTTTTAAAGTCATACGCAATTACAGAAACGCTTTAAAAACAGAAACTAGACGATCAGTCGATGGGCATCTCAAACAGCTTTTTATAAAACTAATCACTGCAGATGTTTATCTGAGATGTTCTGAGTCTGCATCCCTCTCATCAGTAAAAAACTATGAAGTGGAAAAACATATTCACACTTTTTGGACATAAAGTTATATGATAACATGAGCCACATGAAGTTTACAGCTCTGTTGTGTATCAGTTTCTTATACAAGTTAAGTTTTTGAATAGGGTCCAAATAAACTGAAAAGTTCCCACTGACCTTCATTTCTATTTTGATTATATTGTTAACTTCTTATAAACCTCAAACAAACATGTTTACATTTGTCCTCACATTCTTTACTGTAGTTCCCTCCCACATTCCTGCCTAAAGGCTCATTATGCAGCTCATTATGCAAGTCTTTGTTTGCTCAGCTGTCAATCAATCCTTCTCTCATACAGCCCCTCTAAACAGAAGTGTTTTACAATTTCTAAATCAAAATATTGTTTTATGTGAGTGAGTAGGCAGAATGATTTTCACATCATTTTAAAGAAAAAACTCTAGACTACTAGATTCTAATCTCTTGTTAGAACATGTTTAGTATGGGTTTTGTAGACTTATATCAGTGACTTAAAAATTTTGCTTTTTTTAAAACCACACATAAACATTTTTCTCTCAAAAAATACAAAGATGTACATACATCTAGCTCATATTATATTGTAGCCCAGTTTGTGCTGAACGCAGTGTTATGAGACACTTGCTATTATTATGTTTTAAAGCAACTGAAAAAAGACCAAATGTAAGAGCATGTCAGAACCTCTGCCAGTGTCCTAAAATTGTCGGACCCCAGAGGGTTAAGACTAGTACCAGACTGAAGTGCATGTTTGAGCTTAATCTAAACCCTGTCTGGGAAACTGCCCCTATATTTTAGGGCTGCACGATTAATTGCATGAAATTGTCATGCGCATCTTCGTCGGTAAATCCGGTTCCCTTTCAGTAGGTCACTACGACGTCACTTTGATGACCAACGAATTGGGAGCTCACTAGAGAGACCAATCTGCTTTGAGTGTAACTAGAAAGAACCAATGAACATTTGCATGCAGCATTAAATACAGCTGGCAGAATTTAACTTTTCGCATCGGAGCCAAGCAGTTGTGTTCTGCTACTGCTGACAGTTTTTGGAGAGAGCTTTTCTGTTGGCTTCCTGAATGCCCCCATATCCCAGGCCGACCCCTTCGGTGAAGTGGTCAAGTGATTCGCTCAGCAGTTTTCGGCCACCCAAAAGCAGACTGAGACCATCAATCACATCCTGCCCCGGCAGAAAGCCTCTGCACCCCATGAGAGAGAGACGCTAGGCTGCGTGCATCGTACATCGGAGCTCCATCGAGTTCATCAACTAAATCCTATTTTCTTACTATCTTGGTCCTATTTATATAATATAACTTATTAGTTTATCTTAAGAATGCTTTACCGTGACGATTATTGAGCAGTACTACCCCCTGAAACAATTTATCACGAATACACACCCAGTGTTAGCATATAGCCCGCTAGCATCAACAAACAGTGCTGGCTTGAAGCTAGCATTTGCCGATCTAATGGCGGATTCATCTGATGTGTGCTTTTGAGACCTGTCCTCACCTGATCAGGAAGCTGTGGAGGAGTTGATACCCGGTTTTCGCAGATCCAACGCGAGGTACAGCGCCCAATTCACCATGGCTCCAGACGTCCACAAGCGATCGAGGCGTGCAACAAGTGAGCACCCCACGCGATGCAGCTTCACGGACCGCGTTCGGGTGAATGGAGACGCCATCGCCCAGCATGAAAGCGGTATGACTCTGCTTGTTACTGTAACATGTACTACTTGCCACATGTATAGTTTAGCTTCTGCCGTTAGCATAGAGGGGTTTCCATGCACTAAGTGTACTGACGTAGTAAGGCTGACTGAGAAGGTTGATGAACTAGAATCGCTCATACAAACCCTAGTTGAGGATAGTAAGACCGCTATGTCAATATTACAAATACTGTATAGAGCGAGCATAGTGTTAAACGAAATACTAATGGTTCGGTTCCGACATCAGATGCAAATGTTAATATTACAAATACTGTATCGAGCACGCATAGTGGCTCAGTTCCGACATCAGAGTCAAGTCGACGGGCTAACTGGGTGACTGTAATGCGACATAGTTATATACGGCGTCCATCTAAGACCCCTACGATAATTTCTAATAGATTCGATCCCCTAAGCAGCACACCAGCTGAAACGTCTGTTAAAAGTGCCCTGGTCATTGGAGATTCTATACTCAGGAACACTAACATTGAGGCAACAACCACCATAGTCAACTGTATACTGGGAGCCAGAACGTCTGACATTAGATCCAAACTTAAAGTGCTGGCTAATGCTAAGCGCAAGTTTTCTAAGATTGTTATTCACGCTGGCACGAATGACACCAGGCTCCACCAGTCGGAGATCACCAAAGATTCTATTAAAGAGATGTGTGAAATTGCAAAAACAATGTCAGACAATGTAATATGCTCTGGTCCCCTCCACGTCCCTACCGGGGAGATGAAACGCACAGTAGATTAGTGTCACCTCACGGCTGGATGTCAAAGTGGTGCCCTCAGCACCGATTTCATGAACTTCTTATCCAACAAAATTATGGCTATTAGGGAAAACATCGTAGCTACCCAAGCAGCCACCACTCTACCCATTCGTTCATTTAACACTAGATTACCATACGAACATCTTGATTCATTTAAACCTACTTCAATAGATGAGCTCTCTAAACTAGTCACATCATCCAAATCATCGTCCTGTATATTAGATCCCGTTCCCACAAAACTACTTAAAGAGTTATTTCCTGTAGTGTCAACCCCGGTCCTAAATATTTTTAACTCATCGCTAGAAATAGGATACGTTCCAACAGCTTTCAAACTAGCAGTTATTAAACCGCTGATTAAAAAACCACAGCTTGATCAGGGAGAGCTTAATAACTTTAGACCAGTCTCAAATCTCCCTTTTCTTTCGAAAATATTAGAAAAAGTAGTGGCAAGCCAGTTACGCACATTCTTGACAAATAATAGTACATATGAAAAGTTCCAATCAGGATTCAGGCCCTACCATAGCACAGAGACAGCGCTTTACATCTCCTCACATCCTAGCGAAACCCAGCAGTTTGCTAAACTAACAGACTGCATTAGTGATATTAGGGAGTGGATGGCACATAACTTTCTTATGCTAAACTCCAATAAGACTGAGATACTTATTATTGAACCGAATCGCTACAAACATAATATGTCAGATTACAAGTTGCACATAGATGGCTGCACTGTGGTGCCATCTTTCACAGTTAGGAACTTAAGTGTGATGTTCGACAGCTACTTATCCTTCGATAGTCATATCACCAACGTCTGCCGCACAGCATTCTTCCATCTTAGAAATATCTAAAAAATACACCATATACTGTCTACATCTGACGCAGAGAATCTTATCCATGCTTTTATGACCTCTAGATTAGACTATTGTAACTCGCTACTCGGGGGATGCCATGCAAATCAGGTAAACAAGCTTGATGAGGTAGTTCAAAACACTTCTGCAAGGGTACTTACTCGCCCTAAGATGTAAGACCACATAAGCCCAATTATCTTAATCTCCGCTTAATATATATATATATATATCCCAAGGGTATTTTCCTCCTAGGACTTTTTTATTTCCCTGGTTAAAAAGCCTAGGGTTTTTTTCTCCTAGGGTTTTTTTTTAACCCGGGGAGGCAGCCTTCTTGGGCTTAATTTAGCATCCTCTTCTATACGTTACATTAGTAATATGCTCGCTTATAATGTTGAATCATAGCTGCAGCAAATTTAACTCCTTATGCTATCGTGTATTATGTTGTGCTATCTGTCATTTTTCTGTGCTTTTTACTGCTTCTATTAATGTAAAGCTGCTTTGAAACAATTAACTATTGTGAAAAGCGCTATATAAATAATATTGAATTGAATTGTCCACGGGTCGCAGCGCCTCAGCCGGCTCATCGCCGAGGGCGTTCTCCTTCATCCACCCCTGCTCCCGTACAGCAGCAACCACCATCCAAGCAGCGTCGTGGAGCCGGGTGTGGGAGGGCCGCCCAGCACATCCAGCCCCCCGTGAAACCTGGCAGCAAACGCAAGGGGAAGCGGCCCTGAGACGGGCGACCTAGAAATGGTGGAGACTGCTCTTGGGAGTGGAAAATCCTGTTTTTTTGTTCATTTCTGTTCCACTGCTGGCTCTTTAGCTGGAGGCACCGAAATAAAAAAAATCAGTTTCCTCCATCTCTAGGTCTGAAGAGGGCTCGGAGAATGATGGATAGTACAGACCTGTATCATCTTCATCCACCTCTGTTGCCAGTGGAGACAACTGGACGTTTGAAGGACTGGACAGGGTATCTTCACGATCCATTTGTCCAAATATGGAGTCAGGTCAGTGCCAAAACACACACACTCACACCCCGCCTCTGGGACTCAACGGAGAGCCCCGACTTGAGTTCCTGTACTCTGTTGAGCTGCCCCACTGCAGGTATGTCTGTGGTGCCGTTGGTCCAGCTGGTTCAGTATCTGGGGGCATGGTTAACCTTCCCAAGCACGTTCCGCTGGCTCCTTTGCATTGTCAGACTCAGCTATGCAATACAGTTCACCTGGCCCCGCCCAGGTTCAGGGGCATCCAGTTCACTGCAGTGAAACATGCAGATGCTCACGTTTTGCGGGCAGAGATTGCGGTCCTACAGACTTACTTCATTGTACCCAAGAAAGGAGGTGGGTTACCTTCATACTCCGTGGACAGACCCCTCGTTTATTCGGGTTGGTGTGACCTTGGAACAGGTGCCCAGGCATACCGTTGTATTCACAGATGTTTCAACTACAGGCTGCGCCCAGCTGCACTGGCACATCAATTGCCTTGAGATGTTGGCAGTACGTCTTGCACCGAACCTCCTAAAGTGGCGGTTATGGGGCAAAGACGTGCTAGTCCGCACAGACAGCACTGCGACCATAACGTACATCAACTGGCAAGGTGGTCTACGCTCCCAGCACATGTCACAACTTGCCTGCCATCTCCTTCTGTGGAGTCAGAAGGATTTGAGGTCGCTTTTTAGCCATTCACATCCCGGGCACACAGAATCACATGTCCGACACGGTGACTCCACCCCGAGACGGTCCAGCTGATTTGGAGTTAGTTCGGAGCTGCACAGGTAAACCTGTTTGAGTCTCCAAAGACCCCTCATGGCATGGACGCACTGGCACACAGCTGGCTGCAGGGCATACACAAATATGCATTTCCCCCAGAGAGCCTTCTCACACAAACATTGTGCAAAGTCAGGGAGGACGAGGAGCAGGTGTTGCTAGTTGCACCCTACTGGCCCAACTGAACCTGGTTCCCGGAACTAGTTCTCCTCGCAAAAAAACCCACCCTGGCGCTTCCCTTTAAGGAGGGACCTCCTCTCTCAGAGACGGGGCATCTTATGGCACCCACGTCCCGGATCTCTGGTTACTCCATGTATGGTCCCTGGATGGGACATGGAGGTTCTGAGTGGGCTACCCCAGCAGGTAGTGCACACCATCACTTCAGCACGAGCGCCGTCTACAAGACATGCTTATGCTTTGAAGTGGAACCTGTTTGTCGACTGGTGTCCTCCCCGTGGAGAAGACCCCCGGAAATGCTCGGTCAGTGTCGTGCTCTTGCCGCATGGGTTGGAGCGTTGGCTGTCCCCCTCCACTCTTAAGGTGTATGTTGCTGCAATCTCCGCCCACCACGATCCCATAGCAGGTAGGTCGGTAGGTATGCACAACCTGGTCGTCAGGTTCCTTAGGGGGGCGAGGAGAATAAATGCACCCCGTCCTCCATCTATACCCTCTTCGGACCTGTCCCTGGTGCTTAAGTCAGTGCAGCTCAAGTTTCTGTCAATGAAAACTTTGCTTCTGGCTGCACTGGCTTCAATAAAGAGATTAGGGGACCTGCATGCTTTTTGGGTCAACAATTTGTGCCTCAAGTTTGGGCCTGCTGACTTCTATGTGATTTTGAGACCTTGGCCCAGCTACGTGCCCAAGGTTCCTACCACTCCTTTTAAGGATCAGGTTGTAAACCTGCAGGCGCTGCATTTGGCGTCCATATGTAGCGACGCTCTGGATTTCATGTGTGTATATTCTGCAATATAGCCTGAGCCCACGGTTTCCCTGGCAGAGCCTCTCTGACATCCCTGTGTGGTGTAGTCTCTTAAAGCCACCCCAGAGACTTTGATATGCAGTAAAACCCTTGACGGTTATTCCATATTGTCTTTTCCACTGTAGGACCTCCTTAGGAGGCCGACGCTTCCGCAGTGTTCCCTTACTCGCCAGAATGAGTACGCTTCCCAGTGTTATGTAAGTGTCACTTGGCCTCCTCTGTGTAAGGCCCTGTCCTGGCGACACTATAACAAGAGTCCAGGATGTCACTTCCCCTCACCACGGTTACTGTACCATTGCTGAGACGGCCGGGGTTCTTATGCTCGATTCCTCAGCGAAAAATTAAATGCAGTATAGCTGCTGGCTGTATTTATATTCTCCCGGCGGGGTGGCCGACATATGCAAATACTGCATGCCAATGTTCATTGGCTCTTTTTAGTTACACTCGAAGCAGATTGGTCTCTCTAGCGAGCTCCCAATTCGTTGGTCATCAAAGTGACTTCTCTGTTCCCTACCTTCAGGGAATGAGGGTTACATCCGTAACTGAGACGTTCCATGATAAGTAGTAACTTACTACACAGATCCATGGTTTACTGACAAGCTAGGCAACATCGCGCTCATATTTGTGGACTAATCACCTGTGATAATGAACGTGATATTGCCTAGCTTGTCAGTGAACTACAGCTATGTGTAGTAAATGCCACTCTTTCTGAAGGCAGCATATATCAATTTACTACTAATCACGGAACTTTACTGATGAGATGCACAATTGTGCATGAAATTTCATGCGGTTAATCGTGCAGCACTACAATATTTGAAACAAAAAATTATACATTACAAAAGATAAAAAGAAATCATTGGGGGTAATTTGGTGGCCTGGAAGTGCAAAACAATAACTAGCAAAACAAATTACAAATCTTAAAAAAGTGAGAACACACGATGGAAAATCTAATAACAAAATAAGAAGGAAACGCTAGGTAATTTTGCAAGACAAGTACCAATTCAGAAAAAACAACAATGTTGTTATATATACTCTTCATAAACAGGGTATATTTAAAAATGTTATTTAATACTTTACTCAGTACCATATTTATAAACATATGCAGGGCCGTTTCAAGATATTTGGGGGCTCTATGCAAAAGAGTGAAGTGAGGTCCCAAGTCCTGCCTCAGGAAATTCTTTTAAATTCAGATGGGAATTCTTGTATTCTGGTGCATTATAAGAGTCATGAATTACTCTGTAGTACGCTACACAAAGTGGCCACTAGAGCGTAGTAAAGGACACAGTGTCTTCAATGAGGCATTGTTGATGGGAATGACATAATTTGATTAATGTTTATTTTTTGTCAACAAGGCAAAAACAAGGTAAAAAAGTATAATTATTAATATTATTATTATCAAATTATTATTATCATCATCATCATATAAACTGTCTTCACATTATGCAGAGCAGTGTTTTAATCTTGAGCTATACAATTTATGTTGAATTAAAAGAAATGTATTAAAATTATGTATAACAAACTATTTTAACAACATTTTACAACAAGGATTTTTTGTCAAAGAATAACCATCCAAAATTAAGAGGTTTAGCAACGCTTGCGGACTTTAGCTCGCACAATCACATCACCAACGGAAATTGAAAGCCTGCGTACACCTATAATGTAACCGGACTTGATGGAATATTAGGGCCCGAGCACACCGGGGTGTGAGGACCCTATTGTTTTTGCTCCGTTTATTATTAGGGCCCGAGCACACCGGGGTGCGAGGACCCTATTGTTTTTGCTCGGTTTATTATTATTATTATTATTATTAGGGCCCGAGCACACCAGGGTGTGAGGACCCTATTGTTTTTGCTCCGTTTATTCTTCTTCTTCTTCTTCTTCTTCTTCTTCTTCTTCTTCTTCTCCGAAATGGATCGCATTTTTGAGGGCCTAAACATACCCGAAAACTCATGAAAATTTGCACACGCGTCAGAAGTGGCGAAAATTTACATGTAGTATAGGCGTCAGAAGTGGGCGTGTAAAAATGGCTCGATAGCGCCACCTGCAAAATTTCAAGAGAACAGCCCCCCCACTACGAAAAACTTACAGATACGAAATTTGGTAGGATCATCTATTACTCCAAGACCTACAAAAAAGTCTCTTGGAGCTAAGCTCTAAACCCCACAGGAAGTCAGCCATTTTGAATTTTCTCTGTCATTTTTTGACATTTCCAAGCGTCGTACTTTAACGAACTCCTCCTAGAGATTTAATCCGATCATCATCATATTTGGTCAGTATCATCTAAAGGCCTTTGCGATGCTAAATTGTGGAGCTTTTGACTTTTCATTGGAGGGCGTGTCCGTGGCGGCCTGGCAAAGTGTAATGTTTCGCCATGAAACAGGAAGCTGATGTAATTCAGGCATACATTGTCCGATCTGCCCCTGACTTCACACGTTTGATAAGGGTCCAGGCCTGAACACATCAACATGGCATAATTCAGTAACACTCATAGCGCCACCTAGAGGCAGCAGGAAATACCATGTTTGACGCTGTGACTTACTGCTCCTAGGTATTTAACCATATCAACATCATATTTCACCAGTGTAATCTCCAGACCTTGTGTGATGATAAAAAGCAACGACCTTGACTTTTCATTAAAGGGCGTGTCCGTGGCGGCCTGGCAAAGTATCGCTAATTGAATCGCATTTTGACAGGCTAAACAACCTCAAAAAGTCATAAAACGTTGCACACACGTCAGAAGTGGCAAAGTTTACATGTGGCATAGGCGCCAGAAGTGGGCGTGCAGAAATGGCTCGATAGCGCCACCTGCAAAATTTCAAGAGAACAGCCCCGCCGCTACGAAAATCCTACAGAAACGAAATTTGGTAGGGTCATATATCACCCCAAGACCTACAAAAAAGTCTCTTGGAGTGAAGCTCTAAACCTCACAGGAAGTCAGCCATTTTGAATTTTTGCTGTGATTTCTGTGCAAATTTTGTCATTTCCAGGCTTCGTACTTTAACGAACTCCTCCTAGAGATTTTGTCAGATCGTCATCATATTTGGTCAATCTCATCTAAAGGGCTTTGCAATGTTAAATTGCGGAGCGTTTGACTTTTCATTGGAAGGTGTGTCCGTGGCGGCCTGACAAATTTCAGCGTTTTCGCCATGAAACAGGAAGTTGTTATAACTAAGGCATACAATGTCCAATCTGCCCCACACTTCACATGTTTGATAAGAGTCTTGGCCTGAACACATTTCAATGCCAATATTCAGCTTCAGTCCTAGCGCCACCTAGAGGTAGCAGGAAATGCCTTGTTTTACGCTGTGATTCACTGTTCTCAGAGATTTAATCAAATCATTATCATATCAGGTGAGACTGATCTTAAGCCCTTTGCGATGATAAATTGCGAAGATCTTGACTTTTCGTTGAAGGGCGTGTCCGTGGCGGCCTCGCAAAGAGTGATGTTTCTCCATGAGAAAGCTGTTGTAACTCAGGCATGCAATGTCCGACCTGTCACAGACATCATACGTTTGACAAGGGTCCTGGCCTCAACACATCAATGTTACAACAATCAAATACAATCATAGCGCCACCTGCTGCACAAAGGAGGTGTGGCACTTCAAAGTTCCTTTGAATATCCGCCTATATTTACCCACTGCATTTTAAACCCCCTGGTTCATTGCTTTACTAAGGCCATAGAGTGGCGGTGCACATGCGTGCGAGGGCCCTTCCATCACTGCTTGCAGTTTTAATTAGGGCCCGAGCACACCGGGGTGCGAGGACCCTATTGTTTTTGCTCGGTTTATTATTATTATTATTATTATTATTATTAGGGCCCGAGCACACCAGGGTGTGAGGACCCTATTGTTTTTGCTCCGTTTATTATTATTATTATTATTCTTATTCTTCTTCTCCGAAATGGATCGCATTTTTGAGGGGCTAAACATACTCGAAAACTCATGAAAATTTGCACACGCGTCCGAAGTGGCGAAAATTTACATGTAGTATAGGCGTCAGAAGTGGGCGTGTAAAAATGGCTCGATAGCGCCACCTGCAAAATTTCAAGAGAACAGCCCCGCCGCTACGAAAATCCTACAGATACGAAATTTGGTAGGGTCATATATCACCCCAAGACCTACAAAAAAGTCTCTTGGAGTGAAGCTCTAAACCTCACAGGAAGTCAGCCATTTTGAATTTTTGCTGTGATTTCTGTGCAAATTTTGTCATTTCCAGGCTTCGTACTTTAACGAACTCCTCCTAGAGATTTTGTCAGATCGTCATCATATCTGGTCAATCTCATCTAAAGGCCTTTGCGATGTTAAATTGCGGAGCTTTTGACTTTTCGTTGGAAGGTGTGTCCGTGGCGGCCTGACAAAGTTCAGCGTTTTTGCCATGAAACAGGAAGTTGTTATAACTAAGGCATACAATGGCCAATCTGCCCCACGCTTCACATGTTTGATAAGAGTCTTGGCCTGAACACATTTCAATGCCAATATTCAGCTTCAGTCTTAGCGCCACCTAGAGGTAGCAGGAAATGCCTTGTTTTACGCTGTGATTCACTGTTCTCAGAGATTTAATCAAATCATTATCATATCAGGTGAGACTGATCTTAAGCCCTTTGCGATGATAAATTGCGAAGATCTTGACTTTTCGTTGAAGGGCGTGTCCGTGGCGGCCTCGCAAAGAGTGATGTTTCACCATGAAACAGGAAGCTGTTGTAATTCAGACATACATAGTCCGATCTGCCCCCAACTTCACACGTTTCATAAGGGTCCCGGCCTGAACACATCAACATGGCATAATTCAGTATCAGTCATAGCGCCACCTAGAGGCAGCAGGAAATACCACCTTTTATGCTGTGACTTACTGCTCTTGGAGATTTGATTATATCAACATCATATTTCATCAGTCTAATCTCAAGACCTTGTGTGATGATAAATAGCAACGACCTTGACTTTTCGTTAAAGGGCGTGTCCGTCGCGGCCTCGCAAAATATCGCTAAATGAATCCCATTTTTGACAGCCTAAACGAGCTCAAAAAGTCATGAAACCTTGCACACATGTCAAAAGTGGCGAATATTTTCATGTGATATAGGCTTCAGAACTTGGGGTGTTAAAATGGCTCTATAGCGCCACCTACAAAAATTCAATAGAGCAGCCCCCCCCCGCTACGTTAATCGCACAGATACGAAATGCGGTAGGATCATGTATCACCCCAAGACCTACAAAAAAGTCTCTTGGAGCAAAGCTCTAAACCCCACAGGAAGTCAGCCATTTTGAATTTTCTCTGTAATTTGAGTGCAAATTTTGCCATTTCTGGCCTTCGTATTTCAACAAACTCCTCCTATAAATTTAATCAGATAATCATCATATTTGGTGAGTGTCATCTAAAGGGCTTTGCAATGCTAAATTGCGGAGATCTTGACATTTCAATGGAGGCTGTGTATGTTGCGGCTTGCCAAATTTCTGTTTCTCAATGAAACAGGAAGTTGTTCTAACTCAGGTTTAAAATGTCCAATCTGACCCACGCTTCACAAGTTTGATAATTGTCCTGTCCTGAACACATCAACATGGCAATATTCAGTAAAAGTTATAGCGCCACCTGCTGGAAGCAGGACATGACATGTTTTACACTGTGATTTACTGCTCATTGAAATGTATTCAGATCATCATCATATTTGGTCAGTCTGAACTTAGGGACTTCACAATGATAAATTGTGAAGATCTTGACATTTCGTTAAAGGGGCGTGTCCGTTGTGGCCTATCAAAGTTTGATTTTTCGCCATGAGAAAGCTGTTGTAACTGAGACATGCAATGTCCGACCTGTCACAGACATCATTTTTGAGGGCCTAAACATACCCGAAAACTCATGAAAATTTGCACACGCGTCAGAAGTGGCGAAAATTTACATGTAGTAGAGGCGTCAGAAGTGGGCGTGTAGAAATGGCTCAATAGCGCCACCTGCAAATTTCAAGAGAACAGCCCCCCTACTACAAAAAACGTACAGACACGAAATTTGGAAGGGTCATCTATTACTCCAAGACCTACAAAAAAGTCTCTCGGAGCTAAGCTCTAAACCCCACAGGAAGTCAGCCATTTTGAATTTTCTCTGTCATTTTTTGACATTTCCAAGCGTCGTACTTTAACGAACTCCTCCTAGAGATTTAATCCGATCATCATCATATTTGGTCAGTATCATCTAAAGGCCTTTGCGATGCTAAATTGCGGAGCTTTTGACTTTTCATTGGAGGGCGTGTCCGTGGCGGCCTGGCAAAGTGTAATGTTTCGCCATGAAACAGGAAGCTGATGTAATTCAGGCATACATTGTCCGATCCGCCCCTGACTTCACACGTTTGATAAGGGTCCAGGCCTGAACACATCAACATGGCATAATTCAGTAACACTCATAGCGCCACCTAGAGGCAGCAGGAAATACCATGTTTGACGCTGTGACTTACTGCTCTTAGGTATTTAACCATATCAACATCATATTTCACCAGTGTAATCTCAAGACCTTGTGTGATGATAAAAAGCAACGACCTTGACTTTTCATTAAAGGGCGTGTCCGTGGCGGCCTGGCAAAGTATCGCTAAATGAATCGCATTTTGACAGGCTAAACAAGCTCAAAAAGTCATAAAACGTTGCACACACGTCAGAAGTGGCAAAAATTTACATGTGGCATAGGCGCCAGAAGTGGGCGTGCAGAAATGGCTCGATAGCGCCACCTGCAAAATTTCAAGAGAACAGCCCCGCCGCTACAAAAATCCTACAGAAACTAAATTTGGTAGGGTCATATATCACCCCAAGACCTACAAAAAAGTCTCTTGGAGCGAAGCTCTAAACCTCACAGGAAGTCAGCCATTTTGAATTTTTGCTGTGATTTCTGTGCAAATTTTGTCATTTCCAGGCTTCGTACTTTAACGAACTCCTCCTAGAGATTTTGTCAGATCGTCATCATATTTGGTCAATCTCATCTAAAGGCCTTTGCGATGTTAAATTGCGGAGCTTTTGACTTTTCGTAGGAAGGTGTGTCCGTGGCGGCCTGACAAAGTTCAGCGTTTTCGCCATGAAACCGGAAGTTGTTATAACTAAGGCATACAATGTCCAATCTACCCCACACTTCACACGTTTGATAAGAGTCTTGGCCTGAACACATTTCAATGCCAATATTCAGCTTCAGTCCTAGCGCCACCTAGAGGTAGCAGGAAATGCCTTGTTTTACGCTGTGATTCACTGTTCTCAGAGATTTAATCAAATCATTATCATATCAGGTGAGACTGATCTTAAGCCCTTTGCGTTGATAAATTGCGAAGATCTTGACTTTTCGTTGAAGGGCGTGTCCGTGGCGGCCTCGCAAAGAGTGATGTTTCGCCATGAGAAAGCTGTTGTAACTCAGGCATGCAATGTCCGACCTGTCACAGACATCATACGTTTGACAAGGGTCCTGGCCTCAACACATCAATGTTACAACAATCAATTACAATCATAGCGCCACCTGCTGGACAAAGGAGGTGTGGCACTTCAAAGTTCCTTTGAATATCCGCCTATATTTACCCACTGAAATTTCAATCCCCCTGGTTCATTGCTTTACTAAGGCCATAGAGTGGCGGTGCACATGCGTGCGAGGGCCCTTCCATCACTGCTTGCAGTTTTAATTAGGGCCCGAGCACACCGGGGTGCGAGGACCCTATTGTTTTTGCTCGGTTTATTATTATTATTATTATTATTATTATTTATTCTTCTTCTTCTCCAAAGTGAATCGCATTTTTGAGGGGCGAAACATGCTCGAAAACTCATGAAATTTTGCACACATGTCAGAAGTGGCGAAAATTTACATGTGGTATAGGCGCCAGAAGTGGGCGTGTAAAAATGGCTCGATAGCGCCACCTGCAAAATTTCAAGAGAACAGCCCCCCCGCTACGAAAAACGTACAGATACGAAATTTGGTAGGATCATCTATCACCCCAAGACCTACAAAAAAGTCTCTTGGAGCGAAGCTCTAAACCCAACAGGAAGTCCGCCATTTTGATTTTTTGCCTTGATTTTTGTGCAAATTTGGTCATTTCCAGGCTTCATACTTTAACAAACTCCTACTACAGATTTAATCCGATCATCGTCATATTTGGTCAATCTCTTGTAAAGGCCTTTGCGATGTTAAATTGCGGAGATCTTGACTTTTCGTTGGAGGGTGTGTCCGTGGCGGCCTGACAAATTTCTGCATTTTCGCCATGAAACAGGAAGTGGCTCTAACTCAGGCATACAATGTCCAATCTGCCCCACGCTTCACATGTTTGATAAGAGTCTTGGCCTGAACACATTTCAATGCCAATATTCAACTTCACTCATAGCGCCACCTAGAGGTAGGAGGAAATACCATGTTTTACGCTGTGATTTACTGCTCTTAGAGATTTAATCAAATCATCATCATATTCGGTCTGACTGATGTTAAGCCCTTTGCGATGATAAATTGCGAAGATCTTGACTTTTTGTTGAAGGGTGTGTCCGTGGCGGCCTGGCAAAGTGTGATGTTTCACCATGAAACAGGAAGCTGTTGTAATTCAGACATACATAGTCCGATCTGCCCCCAACTTCACACGTTTCATAAGGGTCCCGGCCTGAACACATCAACATGGCATAATTCAGTATCAGTCATAGCACCACCTAGAGGCAGCAGGAAATACCACCTTTTATGCTGTGACTTACTGCTCTTAGAGATTTAACCATATCAACATCATATTTCATCAGTCTAATCTCAAGACCTTGTGTGATGATAAATAGCAACGACCTTGACTTTTCGTTAAAGGGCGTGTCCGTCGCGGCCTCGCAAAATATCGCTAAATGAATCCCATTTTTGACAGCCTAAACGAGCTCAAAAAGTCATGAAACCTTGCACACGTGTCAAAAGTGGCGAATATTTTCATGTGATATAGGCTTCAGAACTTGGGGTGTTAAAATGGCTCTATAGCGCCACCTACAAAAATTCAATAGAGCAGCAACCCCCCTCGCTACGTTAATCGCACAGATACGAAATGCGGTAGGATCATGTATCACCCCAAGACCTACAAAAAAGTCTCTTGGAGCAAAGCTCTAAACCCCACAGGAAGTCAGCCATTTTGAATTTTCTCTGTAATTTGAGTGCAAATTTTGCCATTTCTGGCCTTCGTATTTTAACAAACTCCTCCTATAAATTTAATCAGATAATCATCATATTTGGTGAGTGTCATCTAAAGGGCTTTGCAATGCTAAATTGCGGAGATCTTGACATTTCAATGGAGGGTGTGTATGTGGCGGCTTGCCAAATTTCTGTTTCTCAATGAAACAGGAAGTTGTTCTAACTCAGGTTTAAAATGTCCAATCTGACCCACGCTTCACAAGTTTGATAATTGTCCTGTCCTGAACACATCAACATGGCAATATTCAGTAAAAGTTATAGCGCCACCTGCTGGAAGCAGGAAATGACATGTTTTACACTGTGATTTACTGCTCATTGAAATGTATTCAGATCATCATCATATTTGGTCAGTCTGAACTTAGGGACTTCACAATGATAAATTGTGAAGATCTTGACATTTCGTTAAAGGGGCGTGTCCGTTGTGGCCTATCAAAGTTTGATTTTTCGCCATGAGAAAGCTGTTGTAACTCAGACATGCAATGTCCGACCTGTCACAGACATCATACATTTGACAAGGGTCCTGGCCTCAACACATCAATGTTACAACAATCAATTACAATCATAGCGCCACCTGCTGCATAAAGAAGTAGTGGCACTTCAAAGTTCCTTTGAATATCCACCTATATTTATCCACGGAAATATCAATCCCCCTGGTTTATTGCTTTACTAAGGCCATAGAGTGGCGGTGCACATGAGTGCGAGGGCCCTTCCATCACTGCTTGCAGTTTTAATTATTATTTATTCTTCTTCTTCTCCAAAGTGAATCGCATTTTTGAGGGGCGAAACATGCTCGAAAACTCATGAAATTTTGCACACATGTCAGAAGTGGCGAAAATTTACATGTGGTATAGGCGCCAGAAGTGGGCGTGTAAAAATGGCTCGATAGCGCCACCTGCAAAATTTCAAGAGAACAGCCCCCCCGCTACGAAAAACGTACAGATACGAAATTTGGTAGGATCATCTATCACCCCAAGACCTACAAAAAAGTCTCTTGGAGCGAAGCTGTAAACCCAACAGGAAGTCCGCCATTTTGATTTTTTGCCTTGATTTTTGTGCAAATTTGGTCATTTCCAGGCTTCATACTTTAACGAACTCCTCCTACAGATTTAATCCGATCATCGTCATATTTGGTCAATCTCTTGTAAAGGCCTTTGCGATGTTAAATTGCGGAGATCTTGACTTTTCGTTGGAGGGTGTGTCCGTGGCGGCCTGACAAATTTCTGCATTTTCGCCATGAAACAGGAAGTGGCTCTAACTCAGGCATACAATGTCCAATCTGCCCCACGCTTCACATGTTTGATAAGAGTCTTGGCCTGAACACATTTCAATGCCAATATTCAACTTCACTCATAGCGCCACCTAGAGGTAGGAGGAAATACCATGTTTTACGCTGTGATTTACTGCTCTTAGAGATTTGATCAAATCATCATCATATTCGGTCTGACTGATGTTAAGCCCTTTGCGATGATAAATTGCAAAGATCTTGACTTTTTGTTGAAGGGCGTGTCCGTGGCGGCCTGGCAAAGTGTGATGTTTCACCATGAAACAGGAAGCTGTTGTAATTCAGACATACATAGTCCGATCTGCCCCCAACTTCACACGTTTCATAAGGGTCCCGGCCTGAACACATCAACATGGCATAATTCAGTATCAGTCATAGCGCCACCTAGAGGCAGCAGGAAATACCACCTTTTATGCTGTGACTTACTGCTCTTGGAGATTTGATTATATCAACATCATATTTCATCAGTCTAATCTCAAGACCTTGTGTGATGATAAATAGCAACGACCTTGACTTTTCGTTAAAGGGCGTGTCCGTCGCGGCCTCGCAAAATATCGCTAAATGAATCCCATTTTTGACAGCCTAAACGAGCTCAAAAAGTCATGAAACCTTGCACACGTGTCAAAAGTGGCGAATATTTTCATGTGATATAGGCTTCAGAACTTGGGGTGTTAAAATGGCTCTATAGCGCCACCTACAAAAATTCAATAGAGCAGCCCCCCCCCTCGCTACGTTAATCGCACAGATACGAAATGCGGTAGGATCATGTATCACCCCAAGACCTACAAAAAAGTCTCTTGGAGCAAAGCTCTAAACCCCACAGGAAGTCAGCCATTTTGAATTTTCTCTGTAATTTGAGTGCAAATTTTGCCATTTCTGGCCTTCGTATTTTAACGAACTCCTCCTATAAATTTAATCAGATAATCATCATATTTGGTGAGTGTCATCTAAAGGGCTTTGCAATGCTAAATTGCGGAGATCTTGACATTTCAATGGAGGGTGTGTATGTGGCGGCTTGCCAAATTTCTGTTTCTCAATGAAACAGGAAGTTGTTCTAACTCAGGTTTAAAATGTCCAATCTGACCCACGCTTCACAAGTTTGATAATTGTCCTGTCCTGAACACATCAACATGGCAATATTCAGTAAAAGTTATAGCGCCACCTGCTGGAAGCAGGAAATGACATGTTTTACACTGTGATTTACTGCTCATTGAAATGTATTCAGATCATCATCATATTTGGTCAGTCTGAACTTAGGGACTTCACAATGATAAATTGTGAAGATCTTGACATTTCGTTAAAGGGGCGTGTCCGTTGTGGCCTATCAAAGTTTGATTTTTCGCCATGAGAAAGCTGTTGTAACTCAGACATGCAATGTCCGACCTGTCACAGACATCATACATTTGACAAGGGTCCTGGCCTCAACACATCAATGTTACAACAATCAATTACAATCATAGCGCCACCTGCTGCATAAAGAAGTAGTGGCACTTCAAAGTTCCTTTGAATATCCACCTATATTTATCCACGGAAATTTCAATCCCCCTGGTTTATTGCTTTACTAAGGCCATAGAGTGGCGGTGCACATGAGTGCGAGGGCCCTTCCATCACTGCTTGCAGTTTTAATTAGGGCCCGAGCACACCAGGGTGTGAGGACCCTATTGTTTTTGCTCCGTTTATTCTTCTTCTTCTTCTTCTTCTTCTTCTTCTTCTTCTCCGAAATGGATCACATTTTTGAATGCCTAAACATACCCGAAAACTCATGAAAATTTGCACACGCGTCAGAAGTGGCGAAAATTTACATGTAGTATATGCGTCAGAAGTGGGCGTGTAAAAATGGCTCGATAGCGCCACCTGCAAAATTTCAAGAGAACAGCCCCCCAACTACGAAAAACTTACAGATACGAAATTTGGTAGGATCATCTATTACTCCAAGACCTACAAAAAAGTCTCTTGGAGCTAAGCTCTAAACCCCACAGGAAGTCAGCCATTTTGAATTTTCTCTGTCATTTTTTGACATTTCCAAGCGTCGTACTTTAACGAACTCCTCCTAGAGATTTAATCCGATCATCATCATATTTGGTCAGTATCATCTAAAGGCCTTTGCGATGCTAAATTGCGGAGCTTTTGACTTTTCATTGGAGGGCGTGTCCGTGGCGGTCTGGCAAAGTGTAATGTTTCGCCATGAAACAGGAAGCTGATGTAATTCAGGCATACGTTGTCCGATCTGCCCCTGACTTCACACGTTTGATAAGGGTCCAGGCCTGAACACATCAACATGGCATAATTCAGTAACACTCATAGCGCCACCTAGAGGCAGCAGGAAATACCATGTTTGACGCTGTGACTTACTGCTCTTAGGTATTTAACCATATCAACATCATATTTCACCAGTGTAATCTCAAGACCTTGTGTGATGATAAAAAGCAACGACCTTGACTTTTCATTAAAGGGCGTGTCCGTGGCGGCCTGGCAAAGTATCGCTATCTGAATCGCATTTTGACAGGCTAAACAAGCTCAAAAAGTCATAAATCGTTGCACACACGTCAGAAGTGGCAAAAATTTACATGTGGCATAGGCGCCAGAAGTGGGTGTGCAGAAATGGCTCGATAGCGCCACCTGCAAAATTTCAAGAGAACAGCCCCGCCGCTACGAAAATCCTACAGATACAAAATTTGGTAGGGTCATATATCACCCCAAGACCTACAAAAAAGTCTCTTGGAGCGAAGCTCTAAACCCCACAGGAAGTCGGCCATTTTGAATTTTTGCTGTGATTTCTGTGCAAATTTTGTAATTTCCAGGCTTCGTACTTTAACGAACTCCTCCTAGAGATTTTGTCAGATCGTCATCATATTTGGTCAATCTCATCTAAAGACCTTTGCGATGTTAAATTGCGGAGCTTTTGACTTTTCGTTGGAAGGTGTGTCCGTGGCGGCCTGACAAAGTTCAGCGTTTTCGCCATGAAACAGGAAGATGTTATAACTAAGGCATACAATGTCCAATCTGCCCCACACTTCACATGTTTGATAAGAGTCTTGGCCTGAACACATTTCAATGCCAATATTCAGCTTCAGTCCTAGCGCCACCTAGAGGTAGCAGGAAATGCCTTGTTTTACGCTGTGATTCACTGTTCTCAGAGATTTAATCAAATCATTATCATATCAGGTGAGACTGATCTTAAGCCCTTTGCGATGATAAATTGCGAAGATCTTGACTTTTCGTTGAAGGGCGTGTCCGTGGCGGCCTCGCAGAGTGATGTTTCGCCATGAGAAAGCTGTTGTAACTCAGGCATGCAATGTCTGACCTGTCACAGACATCATACGTTTGACAAGGGTCCTGGCCTCAACACATCAATGTTACAACAATCAAATACAATCATAGCGCCACCTGCTGCACAAAGGAGGTGTGGCACTTCAAAGTTCCTTTGAATATCCGCCTATATTTACCCACTGAAATTTCAATCCCCCTGGTTCATTGCTTTACTAAGGCCATAGAGTGGCGGTGCACATGCGTGCGAGGGCCCTTCCATCACTGCTTGCAGTTTTAATTAGGGCCCGAGCACACCGGGGTGTGAGGACCCTATTGTTTTTGCTCCGTTTATTATTATTATTATTTATTCTTCTTCTTCTCCAAAGTGAATCGCATTTTGGAGGGGCGAAACATGCTCGAAAACTCATGAAATTTTGCACACATGTCAGAAGTGGTGAAAATTTACATGTGGCATAGGCGCCAGAAGTGGGCGTGTAGAAATGGCTCTATAGCGCCACCTGCAAAATTTCAAGAGAACAGCCCCCCCACTACGAAAAACGTACAGATCCGAAATTTGGTAGGATCATCTATCACCCCAAGACCTACAAAAAAGTCTCTTGGAACGAAGCTCTAAACCCCACAGGAAGTCGGCCATTTTGGATTTTTGCCTTGATTTTTGTGCAAATTTGGTAATTTCCAGGCTTCATACTTTAACAAACTCCTCCTACAGTTATAATCCGATCATCATCATATTTGGTCAGTCTTATCTTAAGGCCATTGCGATGTTGAATTGCGGAGATCTTGACTTTTCGTTGGAGGGTGTGTCCGTGGCGGCCTGACAAATTTCGGCATTTTCGCCATGAAGCAGGAAGTGGCTCTAACTCAGGCATACAATGTCCAATCTGCCCCACACTTCATACGTTTGATAAGGGTCTTGGCCTGAACACATTTCAATGCCAATATTCAGCTTCACTCATAGCGCCACCTAGAGGTAGGAGGAAATACCATGTTTTACGCTGTGATTTACTGCTCTTAGAGATTTAATCAAATCATCATCATATTTGGTCTGACTGATGTTAAGCCCTTTGCGGTGATAAAATGTAAAGATCTTGACTTTTCGTTGAAGGGCGTGTCCGTGGCGGCCTGCCAAAGTGTGATGTTTCGCCATGAAACAGAAAGCTGTTGTAATTCAGACATACATGGTCCGATCTGCCCCCAACTTCACACGTTTGATAAAGGTCCCGGCCTGAACACATCAACATGGCATAATTCAGTAACAGTCATAGCGCCACCTAGAGGCAGAAGGAAATACCATCTTTTATGCTGTGACTTACTGCTCTTGGAGATTTGATTATATCAACATCATATTTCATCAGTCTAATCTCAAGACCTTGTGTGATGATAAATAGCGAAGACCTTGACTTTTCGTTAAAGGGCGTGTCTGTGGCGGCCTCGCAAAATATTGTTAAATGAATCGCATTTTTGACAGCCTAAACGAGCTCAAAAAGTCATGAAACGTTGCACACATGTCAAAGGTGGCAAAAATTTACATGTGGCATAGGCGCCATAAGTGGGCGTGTAGAAATGGCTCAATAGCACCACCTGCAAAATTTCAAGAGAACAGCCCTGCCACTAAGAAAAACCTACAGATACGAAATTTGGTAGGGTCATATATCACCCCAAGACCTACAAAAAAGTCTCTTGGAGCGAAGCTCTAAACCCCACAGGAAGTCGGCCATTTTGATTTTTCGCTGTGATTTCTGTGCAAATTTTGTCATTTCCAGGCTTCGTACTTTAACGAACTCCTCCTACAGATTTTATCAGATCGTCATCATATTTGGTCAATCTCATCTAAAGGCCTTTGCGATGTTAAATTGCGGAGCTTTTGAATTTTCGTTGGAGCGTGTGTCTGTGGCGGCATGACAAAGTTCAGCATTTTCGCCATGAAACAGGAAGTGGCTCTAACTCAGGCATACAATGTCCAATCTGCCCCACACTTAACACGTTTGATAAGAGTCTTGGCCTGAACACATTTTAATGCCAATATTCAGCTTCAGTCCTAGCGCCACCTAGAGGTAGCAGGAAATGCCTTGTTTTACGCTGTGATTCACTGTTCTCAGAGATTTAATAAAATCATTATCATATCAGGTGAGACTGATCTTAAGCCCTTTGCGATGATAAATTGCGAAGATCTTGACTTTTCGTTGAAGGGCGTGTCCGTGGCGGCCTCGCAAAAAGTGATGTTTCGCCATTAGAAAGCTGTTGTAACTCAGGCATGCAATGTTCGACCTGTCACAGACATCATACGTTTGACAAGGGTCCTGGCCTCAACACATCAATGTTACAACAATCAATCACAATCATAGCGCCATCTGCTGCACAAAGGAGGTGTGGCACTTCAAAGTTCCTTTGAATATCCGCCTATATCTACCCACTGAAATTTCAATCCCCCTGGTTCATACCAGGGTGTGAGGACCCTATTGTTTTTGCTCCGTTTATTATTATTAGGGCCCGAGCACACAAGTGTGAGGACCCTATTGTTTTTGCTCCGTTTATTATTATTAGGGCCCGAGCACACCAGGGTGTGAGGACCCTATTGTTTTTGCTCCGTTTATTAGGGCCCGAGCACACCAGGGTGTGAGGACCCTATTGTTTTTGCTCCGTTTATTATTATTATTCTTCTTCTTCTTCTTCTTCTCCGAAATGGATCGCATTTTTGAGGGCCTAAACATACCCGAAAACTCATGAAAATTTGCACACGCGTCAGAAGTGGCGAAAATTTACATGTAGTATAGGCATCAGAAGTGGGCGTGTAAAAATGGCTCGATAGCGCCACCTGCAAAATTTCAAGAGAACAGCCCCCCCACTACGAAAAACTTACAGATACGAAATTTGGTAGGATCATCTATTACTCCAAGACCTACAAAAAAGTCTCTTGGAGCTAAGCTCTAAACCCCACAGGAAGTCAGCCATTTTGAATTTTCTCTGTCATTTTTTGACATTTCCAAGCGTCGTACTTTAACGAACTCCTCCTAGAGATTTAATCCGATCATCATCATATTTGGTCAGTATCATTTAAAGGCCTTTGCGATGCTAAATTGCGGAGCTTTTGACTTTTCATTGGAGGGCGTGTCCGTGGCGGCCTGGCAAAGTGTAATGTTTCGCCATGAAACAGGAAGCTGATGTAATTCAGGCATACATTGTCCGATCTGCCCCTGACTTCACACGTTTGATAAGGGTCCAGGCCTGAACACATCAACATGGCATAATTCAGTAACACTCATAGCGCCACCTAGAGGCAGCAGGAAATACCATGTTTGACGCTGTGACTTACTGCTCCTAGGTATTTAACCATATCAACATCATATTTCACCAGTGTAATCTCCAGACCTTGTGTGATGATAAAAAGCAACGACCTTGACTTTTCATTAAAGGGCGTGTCCGTGGCGGCCTGGCAAAGTATCGCTAATTGAATCGCATTTTGACAGGCTAAACAAGCTCAAAAAGTCATAAAACGTTGCACACACGTCAGAAGTGGCAAAAATTTACATGTGGCATAGGCGCCAGAAGTGGGCGTGCAGAAATGGCTCGATAGCGCCACCTGCAAAATTTCAAGAGAACAGCCCCGCCGCTACGAAAATCCTACAGAAACTAAATTTGGTAGGGTCATATATCACCCAAAGACCTACAAAAAAGTCTCTTGGAGCGAAGCTCTAAACCTCACAGGAAGTCAGCCATTTTGAATTTTTGCTGTGATTTCTGTGCAAATTTTGTCATTTCCAGGCTTCGTACTTTAACGAACTCCTCCTAGAGATTTTGTCAGATCGTCATCATATTTGGTCAATCTCATCTAAAGGCCTTTGCGATGTTAAATTGCGGAGCTTTTGACTTTTCGTTGGAAGGTGTGTCCGTGGCGGCCTGACAAAGTTCAGCGTTTTCGCCATGAAACAGGAAGTTGTTATAACTAAGGCATACAATGTCCAATCTGCCCCACACTTCACATGTTTGATAAGGGTCTTGGCCTGAACACATTTCAATGCCAATATTCAGCTTCAGTCCTAGCGCCACCTAGAGGTAGCAGGAAATGCCTTGTTTTACGCTGTGATTCACTGTTCTCAGAGATTTAATAAAATCATTATCATATCAGGTGAGACTGATCTTAAGCCCTTTGCGATGATAAATTGCGAAGATCTTGACTTTTCGTTGAAGGGCGTGTCCGTGGCGGCCTCGCAAAGAGTGATGTTTCGCCATTAGAAAGCTGTTGTAACTCAGGCATGCAATGTCCGACCTGTCACAGACATCATACGTTTGACAAGGGTCCTGGCCTCAACACATCAATGTTACAACAATCAATCACAATCATAGCGCCATCTGCTGCACAAAGGAGGTGTGGCACTTCAAAGTTCCTTTGAATATCCGCCTATATTTACCCACTGAAATTTCAATCCCCCTGGTTCATTGCTTTACTAAGGCCATAGAGTGGCGGTGCACATGCGTGCGAGGGCCCTTCCATCACTGCTTGCAGTTTTAATTATTATTTTTTATTCTTCTTCTCCAAAGTGAATCGCATTTTTGAGGGGCGAAACATGCTCGAAAACTCATGAAATTTTGCACACATGTCAGAAGTGGCGAAAATTTACATGTGGTATAGGCGCCAGAAGTGGGCGTGTAGAAATGGCTCGATAGCGCCACCTGCAAAATTTCAAGAGAACAGCCCCCCCGCTACGAAAAACGTACAGATACGAAATTTGGTAGGATCATCTATCACCCCAAGACCTACAAAAAAGTCTCTTGGAGCGAAGCTCTAAACCCAACAGGAAGTCCGCCATTTGGATTTTTTTGCCTTGATTTTTGTGCAAATTTGGTAATTTCCAGGCTTCATACTTTAACGAACTCCTCCTACAGATTTAATCCGATCATCATCATATTTGGTCAATCTGATCTAAAGGCCTTTGCAATGTTAAATTGCGGAGATCTTGACTTTTCGTCAGAGGGTGTGTCCGTGGCGGCCTGACAAATTTCTGCATTTTCGCCATGAAACAGGAAGTGGCTCTAACTCAGGCATACAATGTCCAATCTGCCCCACGCTTCATACGTTTGATAAGGGTCTTGGCCTGAACACATTTCAATGCCAATATTCAACTTCACTCATAGCGCCACCTAGAGGTAGGAGGAAATGCCATGTTTTACGCTGTGATTTACTGCTCTTAGAGATTTAATCAAATCATCAGCATATTTGGTCTGACTGATGTTAAGCCCTTTGCCGTGATAAATTGCGAAGATCTTGACTTTTCGTTGAAGGGCGTGTCCGTGGCAGCCTGGCAAATTGTGATATTTCGCCATGAAACAGGAAGCTGTTGTAATTCAGACATACATAGTCCGATCTGCCCCCAACTTCACACGTTTCATAAGGGTCCTGGCCTGAACACATCAACATGGCATAATTCAGTATCAGTCATAGCGCCACCTAGAGGCAGCAGGAAATACCACCTTTTATGCTGTGACTTACTGCTCTTAGAGATTTAACCATATCAACATCATATTTCATCAGTCTAATCTCAAGACCTTGTGTGATGATAAATAGCATCGACCTTGACTTTTTGTTAAAGGGCGTGTCCGTTGCGGCCTCGCAAAGTATCTCTAAATGAATCCCATTTTTGACAGCCTAAACGAGCTCAAAAAGTCATAAAACGTTGCACACGTGTCAAAAGTGGCGAATATTTTCATGTGATATAGGCTTCAGAACTGGGGTTGTTAAAATGGCTCTATAGCGCCACCTACAAAAATTCAAGAGAGCAGCCCCCCGCTACGTTAATCGCACAGATACGAAATGCGGTAGAATCATGTATCACCCCAAGACCTACAAAAAAGTCTCTTGGAGCAAAGCTCTAAACCCCACAGGTAGTCAGCCATTTTGAATTTTCTCTGTAATTTGAGTGCAAATTTTGCCATTTCCGGCCTTCGTATTTTAACAAACTCCTCCTATAAATTTAATCAGATAATCATCATATTTGGTGAGTGTCATCTAAAGGGATTTGCAATGCTAAATTGCGGAGATCTTGACATTTCAATGGAGGGTGTGTATGTGGCAGCTTGCCAAATTTCTGTGTTTCTCAATGAAACAGGAAGTTGTTCTAAGTCAGGTTTAAAATGTCCAATCTGACCCACGCTTCACAAGTTTGATAATTGTCCTGTCCTGAACACATCAACATGGCAATATTCAGTAAAAGTTATAGCCCCACCTGCTGGAAGCAGGAAATGACATGTTTTACACTGTGATTTACTGCTCATTGAGATGTATTCAGATCATCATCATATTTGGTCAGTCTGAACTTAGGGACTTCACAATGATAAATTGTGAAGATCTTGACATTTCGTTAAAGGGGCGTGTCCGTTGTGGCCTGTCAAAGTTAGATTTTTCGCCATGAGAAAGCTGTTGTAACTCAGACATGCAATGTCCGACCTGTCACAGACATCATACGTTTGACAAGGGTCCTGGCCTCAACACATCAATGTTACAACAATCAATTACAATCATAGTGCCACCTGCTGCATAAAGGAGTAGTGGCACTTCAAAGTTCCTTTGAATATCCACCTATATTTATCCACGGAAATTTCAATCCCCCTGGTTTATTGCTATACTAAGGCCATAGAGTGGCGGTGCACATAAGTGCGAGGGCCCTTTCATCACTGCTTGCAGTTTTAATTAGGGCCCGAGCACACCAGGGTGTGAGGACCCTATTGTTTTTGCTCCGTTTATTATTAGGGCCCGAGCACACCAGGGTGTGAGGACCCTATTGTTTTTGCTCCGTTTATTATTAGGGCCCGAGCACACCAGGGTGTGAGGACCCTATTGTTTTTGCTCCGTTTATTAGGGCCCGAGCACACAAGTGTGAGGACCCTATTGTTTTTGCTCCGTTTATTATTATTAGGGCCCGAGCACCGAGGAGCAGGCCAGAATGGCCTGCACCGTGGGTGCAAAGCCCTATTGTTTTTGCTTCGTTTATTATTATTATTTTCCGAAATGAATCGCATTTTTGAAGGCCTAACCATGCTCAAAAACTCATGAAATTTTGCACACGCGTCAGAGGTGGTGAAAATTTACATGTGGTATAGGCGTCAGAAGTGGGCATGTAGAAATGGCTCGATAGCGCCACCTGCAAAATTTCAAAAGAACAGCCCCCCCACTACGAAAAACGTACAGATACGAAATTTGGTAGGATCATCTATCACCCCAAGACCTACAAAAAAGTCTCTTGGAACTAAGCTCTAAACCCCACAGGAAGTCAGCCATTTTGAATTTTCTCTGTCATTTTTTGACATTTCCAAGCGTCATACTTTAACGAACTCCTCCCAGTGATTTAATCCGATCATCATCATATTTGGTCAGTATCATCTAAAGGCCTTTGCGATGCTAAATTGCGGAGCTTTTGACTTTTCATTGGAGGGTGTGTCTGTGGCGGCCTGACAAATTTCAGCGTTTTCGCCATGAAACAGGAAGTTGTTCTAACTCAGGCATACAATGGCCAATCTGCCCCACGCTTCACATGTTTGATAAGGGTCTTGGCCTGAACACATTTCAATGCCAATATTTGGCTTCAGTCATAGCGCCACCTAGAGCTAGCAGAAAATGCCATGTTTTACGCTGTGATTTACTGCTCGTAGAGATTTAATCCAATCATCATCATATTTGGTCAGACTGATCTTAAGCCCTTTGCAATGATAAATTGCGAAGATCTTGACTTTACGTTGGAGGGCGTGTCCGTGGCGGCCTGGCAAAGAGTGATGTTTCGCCATGAAACAGGAAGCTGTTGTAATTCAGGCATACATTGTCCGATCTGCCCCCGACTTCACACGTTTGATTAGGATCCCAGCCTGAACACATCAACATGGCATAATTCAGTAACAGTCATAGCGCCACCTAGAGGCAGCAGGAAACGCCATGTTTGACGCTGTGACTTACTGCTCTTACAGATTTAACCATATTAACATCATATTTCATCAGTCTAATATCAAGACCTTGTGTGATGATAAATAGCAACGACCTTGACTTTTCGTTAAAGGGCGTGTCCGTTGCGGCCTCGCAAAGTATCGCTAAATGAATCGCATTTTTGACAGCCTAAACAAGCTCAAAAAGTCATGAAACGTTGCACACGTGTCAAAGGTGGCGAAAATGTTCATGTGATATAGGCTTCAGAACTTGGGGTGTTAAAATGGCTCTATAGCGCCACCTACAAAAATTTAATAGAGCAGCCCCCCCGCTACGTTAATCGTACAGATACGAAATGCGGTAGGATCATTTATCACCCCAAGACCTACAAAAAAGTCTCTTGGAGCAAAGCTCTAAACCCCACAGGAAGTCAGCCATTTTGAATTTTCTCTGTAAATTGACGGCAAATTTTGGCATTTCTGGCCTTCGTATTTTAACGAACTCCTCCTAGAAATTTAATCAGATAATCATCATATTTGGTGTGTGTCATCTAAAGGGCTTTGCAATGCTAAATTGCAGAGATCTTGACATTTCAATGGAGGGTGTGTACGTAGCGGCTTGCCAAATTTCTGTGTTTCTCAAAGAAACAGGAAGTTGTTCTAACTCAGGTTTAAAATGTCCAATCTGACCCACGCTTCATAGGCTTGATAAGTGTCCTTTCCTGAACACATCAACATGGCAATATTCAGTAAAAGTTATAGCGCCACCTGCTGGAAGCAGGAAATGACATGTTTTACACTGTGATTTACTGCTCATTGAAATGTATTCAGATCATCATCATATTTGGTCAATCTGAACTTAGGGATTTCACAATGATAAATTGTGAAGATCTTGACATTTCGTTAAAGGGGCGTGTCAGTGGTGGCCTATCAAAGTTTGATGTTTCGCCATAAGAAAGCTGTCGTAACTCAGGCATGCAATGTCCGATTTGTCACAGACATCATATGTTTGACAAGGGTCCTGGCCTCAACACATCAATGTTGCAACAATCAATTACAATCATAGCACCACCTGCTGCACAAAGGAGGTGTGGCACTTCAAAGTTCCTTTGAATATCCACCTATATTTACCCACTGAAATTTCAATCCCCCTGGTTTATTGCTTTACTAAGGCCATAGAGTGCCGGTGCACATGCGTGCGAGGGCCCTTCCATCACTGCTTGCAGTTTTAATTAGGGCCCGAGCACACCAGGGTGTGAGGACCCTATTGTTTTTGCTCCGTTTATTAGGGCCCGAGCACACCAGGGTGTGAGGACCCTATTGTTTTTGCTCCGTTTATTAGGGCCCGAGCACACCAGGGTGTGAGGACCCTATTGTTTTTGCTCCGTTTATTATTCTTCTTCTTCTTCTTCTTCTTCTCCGAAATGGATCGCATTTTTGAGGGCCTAAACATACCCGAAAACTCATGAAAATTTGCACACGCGTCAGAAGTGGCGAAAATTTACATGTAGTATAGGCGTCAGAAGTGGGCGTGTAAAAATGGCTCGATAGCGCCACCTGCAAAATTTCAAGAGAACAGCCCCCCCACTACGAAAAACTTACAGATACGAAATTTGGTAGGATCATCTATTACTCCAAGACCTACAAAAAAGTCTCTTGGAGCTAAGCTGTAAACCCCACAGGAAGTCAGCCATTTTGAATTTTCTCTGTCATTTTTTGACATTTCCAAGCGTCGTACTTTAACGAACTCCTCCTAGAGATTTATTCCGATCATCATCATATTTGGTCAGTATCATCTAAAGGCCTTTGCGATGCTAAATTGCGGAGCTTTTGACTTTTCATTGGAGGGCGTGTCCGTGGCGGCCTGGCAAAGTGTAATGTTTCGCCATGAAACAGGAAGCTGATGTAATTCAGGCATACATTGTCCGATCTGCCCCTGACTTCACACGTTTGATAAGGGTCCAGGCCTGAACACATCAACATGGCATAATTCAGTAACACTCATAGCGCCACCTAGAGGCAGCAGGAAATACCATGTTTGACGCTGTGACTTACTGCTCTTAGGTATTTAACCATATCAACATCATATTTCACCAGTGTAATCTCAAGACCTTGTGTGATGATAAAAAGCAACGACCTTGACTTTTCATTAAAGGGCGTGTCCGTGGCGGCCTGGCAAAGTATCGCTAAATGAATCGCATTTTGACAGGCTAAACAAGCTCAAAAAGTCATAAAACGTTGCACACACGTCAGAAGTGGCAAAAATTTACATGTGGCATAGGCGCCAGAAGTGGGCGTGCAGAAATGGCTCGATAGCGCCACCTGCAAAATTTCAAGAGAACAGCCCCGCCGCTACGAAAATCCTACAGAAATGAAATTTGGTAGGGTCATATATCACCCCAAGACCTACAAAAAAGTCTCTTGGAGCGAAGCTCTAAACCTCACAGAAAGTCAGCCATTTTTAATTTTTGCTGTGATTTCTGTGCAAATTTTGTCATTTCCAGGCTTCGTACTTTAACGAACTCCTCCTAGAGATTTTGTCAGATCGTCATCATATTTGGTCAATCTCATCTAAAGGCCTTTGCGATGTTAAATTGCGGAGCTTTTGACTTTTCGTTGGAAGGTGTGTCCGTGGCGGCCTGACAAAGTTCAGCGTTTTCGCCATGAAACCGGAAGTTGTTATAACTAAGGCATACAATGTCCAATCTGCCCCACACTTCACATGTTTGATAAGAGTCTTGGCCTGAACACATTTCAATGCCAATATTCAGCTTCAGTCCTAGCGCCACCTAGAGGTAGCAGGAAATGCCTTGTTTTACGCTGTGATTCACTGTTCTCAGAGATTTAATCAAATCATTATCATATCAGGTGAGACTGATCTTAAGCCCTTTGCGATGATAAATTGCGAAGATCTTGACTTTTCGTTGAAGGGTGTGTCCGTGGCGGCCTCGCAAAGAGTGATGTTTCTCCATGAGAAAGCTGTTGTAACTCAGGCATGCAATGTCCGACCTGTCACAGACATCATACGTTTGACAAGGGTCCTGGCCTCAACACATCAATGTTACAACAATCAAATACAATCATAGCGCCACCTGCTGCACAAAGGAGGTGTGGCACTTCAAAGTTCCTTTGAATATCCGCCTATATTTACCCACTGAAATTTCAATCCCCCTGGTTCATTGCTTTACTAAGGCCATAGAGTGGCGGTGCACATGCGTGCGAGGGCCCTTCCATCACTGCTTGCAGTTTTAATTATTATTTATTCTTCTTCTTCTCCAAAGTGAATCGCATTTTTGAGGGGCGAAACATGCTCGAAAACTCATGAAATTTTGCACACATGTCAGAAGTGGCGAAAATTTACATGTGGTATAGGCCCCAGAAGTGGGCGTGTAAAAATGGCTCGATAGCGCCACCTGCAAAATTTCAAGAGAACAGCCCCCCCGCTACGAAAAACGTACAGATACGAAATTTGGTAGGATCATCTATCACCCCAAGACCTACAAAAAAGTCAATTGGAGCGAAGCTCTAAACCCAACAGGAAGTCCGCCATTTTGATTTTTTGCCTTGATTTTTGTGCAAATTTGGTCATTTCCAGGCTTCATACTTTAACGAACTCCTCCTACAGATTTAATCCAATCATCGTCATATTTGGTCAATCTCTTGTAAAGGCCTTTGCGATGTTAAATTGCGGAGATCTTGACTTTTCGTTGGAGGGTGTGTCCGTGGCGGCCTGACAAATTTCTGCATTTTCGCCATGAAACAGGAAGTGGCTCTAACTCAGGCATACAATGTCCAATCTGCCCCACGCTTCACATGTTTGATAAGAGTCTTGGCCTGAACACATTTCAATGCCAATATTCAACTTCACTCATAGCGCCACCTAGAGGTAGGAGGAAATACCATGTTTTACGCTGTGATTTACTGCTCTTAGAGATTTAATCAAATCATCATCATATTCGGTCTGACTGATGTTAAGCCCTTTGCAATGATAAATTGCGAAGATCTTGACTTTTTGTTGAAGTCCGTGGTGGCCTGGCAAAGTGTGATGTTTCACCATGAAACAGGAAGCTGTTGTAATTCAGACATACATAGTCCGATCTGCCCCCAACTTCACACGTTTCATAAGGGTCCCGGCCTGAACACATCAACATGGCATAATTCAATATCAGTCATAGCGCCACCTAGAGGCAGCAGGAAATACCACCTTTTATGCTGTGACTTACTGCTCTTGGAGATTTGATTATATCAACATCATATTTCATCAGTCTAATCTCAAGACCTTGTGTGATGATAAATAGCAACGACCTTGACTTTTCGTTAAAGGGCGTGTCCGTCGCGGCCTCGCAAAATATCGCTAAATGAATCCCATTTTTGACAGCCTAAACGAGCTCAAAAAGTCATGAAACCTTGCACACGTGTCAAAAGTGGCGAATATTTTCATGTGATATAGGCTTCAGAACTTGGGGTGTTAAAATGGCTCTATAGCGCCACCTACAAAAATTCAATAGAGCAGCCCCCCCCCCCCCGCTACGTTAATCGCACAGATACGAAATGCGGTAGGATCATGTATCACCCCAAGACCTACAAAAAAGTCTCTTGGAGCAAAGCTCTAAACCCCACAGGAAGTCAGCCATTTTGAATTTTCTCTGTAATTTGAGTGCAAATTTTGCCATTTCTGGCCTTCGTATTTTAACAAACTCCTCCTATAAATTTAATCAGATAATCATCATATTTGGTGAGTGTCATCTAAAGGGCTTTGCAATGCTAAATTGCGGAGATCTTGACATTTCAATGGAGGGTGTGTATGTGGCGGCTTGCCAAATTTCTGTTTCTCAATGAAACAGGAAGTTGTTCTAACTCAGGTTTAAAATGTCCAATCTGACCCACGCTTCACAAGTTTGATAATTGTCCTGTCCTGAACACATCAACATGGCAATATTCAGTAAAAGTTATAGCGCCACCTGCTGGAAGCAGGAAATGACATGTTTTACACTGTGATTTACTGCTCATTGAAATGTATTCAGATCATCATCATATTTGGTCAGTCTGAACTTAGGGACTTCACAATGATAAATTGTGAAGATCTTGACATTTCGTTAAAGGGGCGTGTCCGTTGTGGCCTATCAAAGTTTGATTTTTCGCCATGAGAAAGCTGTTGTAACTCAGACATGCAATGTCCGACCTGTCACAGACATCATACATTTGACAAGGGTCCTGGCCTCAACACATCAATGTTACAACAATCAATTACAATCATAGCGCCACCTGCTGCATAAAGAAGTAGTGGCACTTCAAAGTTCCTTTGAATATCCACCTATATTTATCCACGGAAATTTCAATCCCCCTGGTTTATTGCTTTACTAAGGCCATAGAGTGGCGGTGCACATGAGTGCGAGGGCCCTTCCATCACTGCTTGCAGTTTTAATTAGGGCCCGAGCACACCAGGGTGTGAGGACCCTATTGTTTTTGCTCCGTTTATTAGGGCCCGAGCACACCAGGGTGTGAGGACCCTATTGTTTTTGCTCCGTTTATTCTTCTTCTTCTTCTTCTTCTTCTTCTTCTTCTTCTTCTTCTTCTTCTCCGAAATGGATCGCATTTTTGAGGGCCTAAACATACCCGAAAACTCATGAAAATTTGCACACGCGTCCGAAGTGGCGAAAATTTACATGTAGTATAGACGTCAGAAGTGGGCGTGTAGAAATGGCTCAATAGCGCCACCTGCAAAATTTCAAGAGAACAGCCCCCCTACTACGAAAAACGTACAGACACGAAATTTGGTAGGGTCATCTATTACTCCAAGACCTACAAAAAAGTCTCTCGGAGCTAAGCTCTAAACCCCACAGGAAGTCAGCCATTTTGAATTTTCTCTGTCATTTTTTGACATTTCCAAGCGTCGTACTTTAACGAACTCCTCCTAGAGATTTAATCCGATCATCATCATATTTGGTCAGTATCATCTAAAGGCCTTTGCGATGCTAAATTGCGGAGCTTTTGACTTTTCATTGGAGGGCGTGTCCGTGGCGGCCTGGCAAAGTGTAATGTTTCGCCATGAAACAGGAAGCTGATGTTATTCAGACATACATTGTCCGATCCGCCCCTGACTTCACACGTTTGATAAGGGTCCAGGCCTGAACACATCAACATGGCATAATTCAGTAACACTCATAGCGCCACCTAGAGGCAGCAGGAAATACCATGTTTGATGCTGTGACTTACTGCTCTTAGGTATTTAACCATATCAACATCATATTTCACCAGTGTAATCTCAAGACCTTGTGTGATGATAAAAAGCAATGACCTTGACTTTTCATTAAAGGGCGTGTCCGTGGCGGCCTGGCAAAGTATCGCTAAATGAATCGCATTTTGACAGGCTAAACAAGCTCAAAAAGTCATAAAACGTTGCACACACGTCAGAAGTGGCAAAAATGTACATGTGGCATAGGCGCCAGAAGTGGGCGTGCAGAAATGGCTCGATAGCGCCACCTGCAAAATTTCAAGAGAACAGCCCCGCCGCTACGAAAATCCTACAGATACGAAATTTGGTAGGGTCATATGTCACCCCAAGACCTACAAAAAAGTCTCTTGGAGCGAAGCTCTAAACCTCACAGGAAGTCAGCCATTTTGAATTTTTGCTGTGATTTCTGTGCAAATTTTGTCATTTCCAGGCTTCGTACTTTAACGAACTCCTCCTAGAGATTTTGTCAGATCGTCATCATATTTGGTCAATCTCATCTAAAGGCCTTTGCGATGTTAAATTGCGGAGCTTTTGACTTTTCGTTGGAAGGTGTGTCTGTGGCGGCCTGACAAAGTTCAGCGTTTTCGCCATGAAACAGGAAGTTGTTATAACTAAGGCATACAATGTCCAATCTGCCCCACACTTCACATGTTTGATAAGAGTCTTGGCCTGAACACATTTCAATGCCAATATTCAGATTCAGTCCTAGCGCCACCTAGAGGTAGCAGGAAATGCCTTGTTTTACGCTGTGATTCACTGTTCTCATAGATTTAATCAGATCATTATCATATCAGGTGAGACTGATCTTAAGCCCTTTGCGATGATAAATTGCGAAGATCTTGACTTTTCGTTGAAGGGCGTGTCCGTGGCGGCCTCGCAAAGAGTGATGTTTCGCCATGAGAAAGCTGTTGTAACTTAGGCATGCAATGTCCGACCTGTCACAGACATCATACGTTTGACAAGGGTCCTGGCCTCAACACATCAATGTTACAACAATCAATTACAATCATAGCGCCACATGCTGCACAAAGGAGGTGTGGAACTTCAAAGTTCCTTTAAATATCCGCCTATATTTACCCACTGAAATTTCAATCCCCCTGGTTCATTGCTTTACTAAGGCCATAGAGTGGTGGTGCACATGCGTGCGAGGGCCCTTCCATCACTGCTTGCAGTTTTAATTATTATTTATTCTTCTTCTTCTCCAAAGTGAATCGCATTTTTGAGGGGCGAAACATGCTCGAAAACTCATGAAATTTTGCACACATGTCAGGAGTGGCGAAAATTTACATGTGGCATAGGCGCCAGAAGTGGGCGTGTAGAAATGGCTCGATAGCGCCACCTGCAAAATTTCAAGAGAAGAGCCCCCCCACTACGAAAAACGTACAGATACGAAATTTGGTAGGATCATCTATCACCCCAAGACCTACAAAAAAGTCTCTTGGAGCGAAGCTCTAAACCCAACAGGAAGTCGGCCATTTTGAATTTTTGCCTTGATTTTTGTGCAAATTTGGTCATTTCCAGGCTTCATACTTTAACGAACTCCTCCTACAGATTTAATCCGATCATCGTCATATTTGGACAATCTTATCTAAAGTCCTTTGCGATGTTAAATTGCGGAGATCTTGACTTTTCGTTGGAGGGTGTGTCCGTGGCGGCCTGACAAATTTCTGCATTTTCGCCATGAAACAGGAAGTGGCTCTAACTCAGGCATACAATGTCCAATCTGCCCCACGCTTCATACGTTTGATAAGGGTCTTGGCCTGAACACATTTCAATGCCAATATACAGCTTCAGTCATAGCGCCACCTAGAGGTAGCAGGAAATGCCATGTTTTACGCTGTGATTTACTGCTCTTAGAGATTTAATCAAATCATCATCATATCTGGTCAGACTGATCTTAAGTCCTTTGCGATAATAAATTGCAAAGATCTTGACTTTTCGTTGAAGGGCGTGTCCGTGGCAGCCTGGCAAAGTGTGATGTTTCACCATGAAACAGGAAGCTGTTGTAATTCAGACATACATAGTCCGATCTGCCCCCAACTTCACACGTTTCATAAGGGTCCCAGCCTGAACACATCAACATGGCATAATTCAGTATCAGTCATAGCGCCACCTAGAGGAAGCAGGAAATACCACCTTTTATGCTGTGACTTACTGCTCTTAGAGACTTAACCATATCAACATCATATTTCATCAGTCTAATCTCAAGACCTTGTGTGATGATAAATAGCAACGACCTTGACTTTTCGTTAAAGGGCGTGTCCGTTGCGGCCTCGCAAAGTATCGCTAAATGAATCCCATTTTTGACAGCCTAAACGAGCTCAAAAAGTCATGAAACGTTCCACACGTGTCAAAAGTGGCGAATATTTTCATGTGATATAGGCTTCAGAACTTGGGGTGTTAAAATGGCTCTATAGCGCCACCTACAAAAATTAAATAGAGCAGCCCCCCCGCTACGTTAATCGCACAAATACGAAATGCAGTAGGATCATGTATCACCCCAAGACCTACAAAAAAGTCTCTTGGAGCAAAGCTCTAAACCCCACAGGAAGTCAGCCATTTTGAATTTTCTCTGTAATTTGAGTGCAACTTTTGCCATTTCTGGCCTTCGTATTTTAACAAACTCCTCCTATAAATTTAATCAGATAATTATCATATTTGGTGAGTGTCATCTAAAGGGCTTTGCAATGCTAAATTGCGGAGATCTTGACATTTCAATGGAGGGTGTGTATGTGGCGGCTTGCCAAATTTCTGTGTTTCTCAATGAAACAGGAAGTTGTTCTAACTCAGGTTTAAAATGTCCAATCTGACCCACGCTTCACAAGTTTGATAATTGTCCTGTCCTGAACACATCAACATGGCAATATTCAGTAAAAGTTATAGCGCCACCTGCTGGAAGCAGGAAATGACATGTTTTACACTGTGATTTACGGCTCATTGAAATGTATTCAGATCATCATCATATTTGGTCAGTCTGAACTTAGGAACTTCACAATGATAAATTGGTAAGATCTTGACATTTCGTTAAAGGGGCGTGTCCGTTGTGGCCTGTCAAAGCTTGATTTTTCGCGATGAAAAAGCTGTTGTAACTCAGACATGCAATGTCCGACCTGTCACAGACATCATACGTTTGACAAGGGTCCTGGCCTCAACACATCAATGTTACAACAATCAATTACAATCATAGCGCCACCTGCTGCATAAAGGAGTAGTGGCACTTCAAAGTTCCTTTGAATATCCACCTATATTTATCCACGGAAATTTCAATCCCCCTGGTTTATTGCTTTACTAAGGCCATAGAGTGGCGGTGCACATGCGTGCGAGGGCCCTTCCATCACTGCTTGCAGTTTTAATTATTATTATTCTTCTTCTTCTTCTTCTTCTTCTCCGAAATGGATCGCATTTTTGAGGGCCTAAACATACCCGAAAACTCATGAAAATTTGCACACGCGTCAGAAGTGGCGAAAATTTACATGTAGTAGAGGAGTCAGAAGTGGGCGTGTAGAAATGGCTCAATAGCGCCACCTGCAAAATTTCAAGAGAACAGCCCCCCTACTACGAAAAACGTACAGACACGAAATTTGGTAGGGT